>NC_091225.1:17006476-17045520 GCF_040958095.1 Procambarus clarkii | reverse complement strand
TCGAAGGACAAGTGCTTAGCGTGGGTCCTGGATAGACACACTTACCTGGAAGGACAAGTGCTTAGCGTGGGTCCTGCCGTTCACAGCGATGATGAAGACTGTGTTGACAACGATGACTAGGACTCCGAGCAGCGAGGAGCAGACAGCCTTGATAATGTCTGCTGGTGAGGGCGTTGTAGGGTGCTGGAACATGGCAGACCAGCAGGAGAAGTTGGTCACGTCCGGTACACTTTCCTTGCTCACCATCGTCTTGTTTTCTATATCACACAGAAACTCAGGTTGATTTATAATTCATATTTCCTTTTCTTCTGCTTTAGTCTCAGAAGTATTCCTCTTCCATTTTCAATAGAAGCTTCAATGCAGTTACTTTCAAGAGGTTTTAACATATTTATATTTTCTAAGATGGTTAGGGTATATGTGAGTAATATATCCTTCATGGTGTGGGCAGCGCTAGGCTACTTCACCATGTATTCTCTCTTTCCTACACATTTAACCACATATAACTTGCATATCTGATGACAGTCACGCTCTTTATAAACTTCTAGCACTAATTCTTATGGATATGAAGTATTATAACATTTTCTAGAAATGAAAACTGAGGAAACCTGCCGGGAATATCAGTTGCCATCATGCAGTCATAGTTTCATTGTCATTGTTCAAAAGTGAAAATTTCAATATTTTCTTCATTGTGCTTTTCAGAACTACTCCAGATTTCTGTAATAAGCATCACATATTTTTAATCTTTGTTTCTACTTCCAGCTGAAAATTGAAATAGTATTGTATTTTCCTGAAATAACACAATAGAATGTTTTTCAATCCTTGCTGCAAGGGCCTCCATCTGCCTCTGTTACAGCGGCCTGAGGGCCGATATATTGACCCAAATATTGCGCGGATTTGCCTTTAATAAATGCTTTTGTGTAAGTATGGTGGAACTGCCTTCTTTGTGGCAACCCTTCGCGGCTATATGCACATTAATTGTTTATATTGGCACCTGCCAAAATCAGCATTAGCCTGACCACACTAAGACACGACCACAGAGCGTTCTGAGGTTTCAATCTTGAAACCTCAGAACGCTGAAGCCTGACCACACTGTAAATAGTGGGACCAGCAAGCACACGACTAATCCCACTTGCTGATAATAATAACAATATCACCTATACCACCAATGGTTCCCAGTATTACAGGAAGCCGTTGATAGCGCTCTATATTATCTTTACGAAGCTTCCCTAACGTTATGGCTAATTTTAAGGTTGACGTAAATTTCTTATCAAACTCGTTACAACAACAATTAAATCTGGTTTATAAAGGTTACATATTTCCTTATTGACAGTTTGTTGATTATAAAAAGAAGTGATTATTGTATCATATTGCCTGTCTGAAAAGCCTAGCGATAGGTACAAGTAAATGTGTTTAATATTAATAAAACAAATAAAAATAATAATAATAATAATAAAAATAATAAATTACCTACGTATAGCCTCTCACACCGGAAGCTTTAATACTCATAACATTATCATTAATAGTAATAAATTGATATTTATCAGATGTTTCTTAATTTCAGTCAAATTATATGTAATTATAATTTTATTATATTTTTAATTTGAATTAAATATACTTACACATACATTTGCATATCCTCTTTTTGTATTAACACATTTAGGTACATCTGCATTTGTGCAGCTGCCCTAGACAATATGAAGAGAAGTACAGTGTGTCAAAAAACTAGCTACGTGATGTTAAATATCCCCATCACACAGGATGGTTAGTCATACAGAGGCATGTGATGAGTAGTCTGCAGTGGAAAACTCATAATGATATATCCGCCACATAACACATAAAACACACACCATACAGCAACGTCAAAAAACATACGACGTACACAACCACTCAACGTATGATTTACACGCAACATAAGACACGAAAACACACTCATCATACGCAGCGTTCTAAGTTCGTTGTCAAAGTGAAGAGGCATTTTCCTGATACGATAAGAAAACTTACACCAAAAATGTTGATAGGGTACAAATGAGACACTGAACGGAACCATAACGTTATCTTGCTGCCGGAGATGCCTAATAATTCCGAACGATGCAAGATCATTAAGATCATTAACTATAATGAAAATATAAGTTTCCTCAGTACCGCGTTTCGAAGACGCTCTTTAGCAGTGCAAGAAAACCTAATCCTGGCAATTTTAGTTCTTACAAATTTGTCTTCAAAAGGTCGCTTCACACAGTTTAAAGATGAGTTGTCGGAGCAGAATCCCGGCCACATACACTACCTCCAATATTACCTGTGGCCGTTCGCTGTCTTAAGGATTCACTTGTAGTTACCTTAAAGCTAACCTCTGCCATTCTCAAAGACACTTGAATGGAATGAAATTGGAATAATGAATCTAATTAATATTTAACACCTGATATAAATATTTCAGTAGTTTTTTTATATATAGTAAAACGTGACATGACCAGAAAATATTTGTTACCCAAAACACATAAAAGTATTTTGATGTCGTGGTCTGCACCATTGTTCAGCTCGATATCGTAGCGCAGGAAATTAATTTCAGGAAATTAGGTTTATGCCGTTTTTGGCCTATCTAAATTCATCTCTATAATGTATCTCTTATCTTGAGATGATTTCGGGGCTTTATAGTGTCCCCGCGGCCCGGTCCTCGACCAGGCCTCCACCCCCAGGAAGCAGCCCGTGACAGCTGACTAACACCCAGGTACCTATTTTACTGCTAGGTAACAGGGGCATAGGGTGAAAGAAACTGCCCATTGTTTCTCGCCGGCGCCTGGGATCGAACCCAAAACCACAGGATCACAAAACCAGCGTGCTGTCCGCTCGGCCGACCGGCTCCCTTACACGTCACATATTTAATAAATAGAGTGGCACACGACATCTCATCACATGTCAAACTGACGCATGACACTTCATCACAGGTCATAAACTTTTTGATGAAACGATGAGAGATGCAACACAAATTATTTGTCACATAATTCATATTATAACTAATAATAGTTATAATAACAATTAAAAATGTTCACAAATTCCCTGATAAATGCAAATTTTAAATCTAGAAATTAATTATTGTTGACAGCGGTGTCCAGTTGTATGTGTACTCAATACTTATGCTGCGAGTGGTAGTTTATTGTGCACCCCATACTCATCCTGTGAGCGGTAGTTTATTGTGCACCCCATACTCATCCTGTGAGTGGTAGTTTATTGTGCACCCCATACTCATCCTGTGAGTGGTAGTTTATTGTGCACCCCATACTCATCCTGTGAGTGGTAGTTTATTGTGCACCCCATACTCATCCTGTGAGTGGTAGTTTATTGTGTACCCGAAACTCATCCTGTGAGCGGTAGTTTATTGTGCACCCCATACTCATCCTGTGAGCGGTAGTTTATTGTGTACCCCATACTCATCCTGTGAGTGGTAGTTTATTGTGTACCCCATACTCATCCTGTGAGTGGTAGTTTATTGTGCACCCCATACTCATCCTGTGAGCGGTAGTTTATTGTGCACCTCATACTCATCCTGTGAGCGGTAGTTTACCGTATACTTCACACTCATCCTGTGGATGGTAGTTTATTGTACACCCCATACTCATCCTGTGAGCAACAGTTTATTGTGGACTCCATATTCATCTTGTGAACGGTAGTTTACTATACAACCTATATTCATCCAGTGAGCGGTAGTTTTTAAACACCTTATATGCATCATATGAACGCTAGTTTACTACGCATCTTAAAACCTATCCTGTGAGTAGTAGTTCACTGCAATAGAATCTAAAGTCCGAGCAGAGATAAAATTTTGACGTCATAACATTACACTTCTTCAACATACCATGTATAAAACATTTTACTTCTCATTTGGTTAGGTTAGGTTATCTTGAGATTATCTTAAGTTGATTTCGGGGCTTTAGTGTCCCCGCGGCCCGGTCCTCGACCAGGCCTCCACCCCCAGGAAGCAGCCAGTGACAGCTGACTAACACCCAGGTACCTATTTTACTGCTAGGTAACAGGGGCATACGGTGAAAGAAACTCTGCCCATTGTTTCTCGCTGGCGCCCGGGATCGAATCCGGGACTACAGGATCACAAGTACAGCGTGATGTCCGCTCGGCCGACCGGCTCCCTCCAGGGTGGTGAAAATTTGCTCTAGTGTTAGAACCTACTCATTTACTGTGAACTTGATACTGAACTCTGTGAAGAGTTTGCGCTAAAGGATTACAGAGGGCACCAACGTTCTAACTCAGAGCCCCCCAATGGATGTTTGACTGTTACAATACAATTAAAGTTACATTGTCGGTAACAAAACCCTTGTTTATAATATAATTACTTGACTGTTACAATCATGATTACATTGTCGGTAACAGAACCCTTGTTTATACTATAATTACCATATATAAAACTGTAACTGTATATTGTAGGAAGTTTTATCGCATTTAGGTAGATTTGCATTTGAGCAGCTGCCCCTAGACTATATAATGGGTTGCATACTTTATGCCAAGAGCTGCCTATGTGATAGAAATCCCCATCTCACAGGATGACTATTCATACAGGAACATGCTATCATAACCTGCACTGACAAACTTTTGGTACATCATGAGGATATCCTCTAGAATACGAGTGAACAAAGTAATTGCAATGCTCTAGTTACCTCATACCGAGAGGTGTAATAAGGGTCTAATGGCTAGACACTCAATAATGTATTATGTGAGATAATGAGCGAGTTCTTGCTCACAGAGATGAGATTAAATGCTCAGGGTTCGGACATTCGTCCCTTCAAGCCTAACAAGCAAGGCTCAAGCTCCCACGGTAGCCTAACCTGATCCTACAAACCACAAAGTACCACTGCAGTGTTCACCGTTGCTGTGATAAACACTAAGGGCCACCCCCGCCAGGTTTCACTACATCATTCAAACAGTAGCCTAGTTCATGATACCGATTTGTTACAAAACGTTAGAATGAAGCCTAGCGCGATTATTACAGAACAATAGTACCTCACGAAACCAAATATTGTACACCAACACGACACAGCCAGGCCTAGTTCACCAACACGGTACAGCCAGGCCTATTTTACCAACACGGTACAGCTAGGCCTATTTCACCAACACGGTACAGCTAGGCCCAGTTCACCAACACGGTACAGCCAGGCCTAGTTCGCCAACACGGTACAGCCAGGCCTAGTACACCAACACGGTACAGCCAGGCCTAGTTCACCAACACGGTACAGCCAGGCCTAGTTCACCAACAAGGTACAGCCAGGCCTAGTTCACCAACAAGGTACAGCCAGGCCTAGTTCACCAACACGGTACAGCCAGGCCTAGTTCACCAACACGGTACAGCCAAGCCTAGTTCACCAACACGGTACAGCCAGGCGTAGTTCACCAACACGGTACAGCCAAGCCTAGTTCACCAACACGGTACAGCCAAGCCTAGTTCACTAACACGGTACAGCCAGGCCTAGTTCACCAACACGGTACAGCCAAGCCTAGTTCACCAACACGGTACAGCCAAGCCTAGTTCACCAACACAGTACAGCCAAGCCTAGTTCACCAACACGGTACAGCCAGGCCTAGTTCACCAACACGGTACAGCCAAGCCTAGTTCACCAACACGGTACAGCCAAGCCTAGTTCACCAAGCCAGACACATCAACAAGCAACACACATCAACAAGCCACTTACAAAGACACATCAACAAGCAACACGACCAAGCCAGACACATGACACATCAACAAGCAACACACATCAACAAGCCACTTACAAGGACACATCAACAAGCAACACGACCAAGCCACACACATCAACAAGCCACTTACAAAGACACATCAACAAGCAACACGACCAAGCCTGACACATCAACAAGCCACTTACAAAGACACATCAACAAGCAACACGACCAAGCCACACACATCAACAAGCCACTTACAAAGACACATCAACAAGCAACACGACCAAGCCTGACACATCAACAAGCCACTTACAAAGACACATCAACAAGCAACACGACCAAGCCACACACATCAACAAGCCACTTACAAAGACACATCAACAAGCAACACGACCAAGCCACACACATCAACAAGCCACTTACAAAGACACATCAACAAGCAACACGACCAAGCCACACACATCAACAAGCCACTTACAAAGACACATCAACAAGCAACACGACCAAGCCACACACATCAACAAGCCACTTACAAAGACACATCAACAAGCAACACGACCAAGCCACACACATCAACAAGCCACTTACAAAGACACATCAACAAGCAACACGACCAAGCCACACACATCAACAAGCAACTTACAAAGACACATCAACAAGCAACACGACCAAGCCACACACATCAACAAGCAACTTACAAAGACACATCAACAAGCAACACGACCAAGCCACACACATCAACAAGCAACTTACAAAGACACATCAACAAGCAACAGGACCAAGCCAGACACATCAACAAGCCACTTACAAAGACACTTGACAACCAGTCACTTCTCAGCTTCTAGGAGTTTCTCAGGATTCATCTGAATAAAAGTTTTTTCTCTTCAAACGTAATTTTTCTTTTATGAATATATGTATTTTTGAATACGTGGCGGACATTTTCACTTTATAAATATATATTTTGAAGAACATATTGTCACCGCTGATGCAAGTACATGTGAAGTATATATTTTGCATGTTCGTTTTTCCCAAGTGATTGATGAAGTATTAGCGGCCGCTGGTTAGTGAGTCTGTGGCCAAGATGGTGACGGCTGTCTCCAACAGCGTCTTGGTGATGCTGTAAGGTGCCACCTGCAGCTGATAGTGCACCAGTTACCTGGAGAGAGGCAGACGGAGACCCTCACCGCCCACACCCTCACTCCACGCCCACACGGAGACCACTGACTGACTGGCGCCCGCCCTCCAACACTCTCGGTGGAGGAGGGCGCGCGCAGGCCAACTGCTGGAGAAGGGAAGGGGTGCTGGCCAACTGCTGCAGGGAGGGGAAACAACTGCTTAGTGGAATAGAGAAGGGGTGAGGATAGCTAGCCAGCTGTCTGACTAGCTATTTGGTCAACTGCTGGAGGAAGGGAGAGCAGGTCAATTGCTGGAGAAGGAGGGGTGGGATAGAGGGCCAACTGCTGGAAGGGAAGGGAAGGGAGGCGGGCCAACCCCGCCCACATGAGCCTCCTCCACCCACTCCCACTAAATCGCATCGCACACCAACTGGCGACCATCCCTTTGTTCCCCGCCACAGTTTGCCTTCTTGTCCCAGATCACCACACGGGCAGATGTTGTTTGTCTTATATTCTAACTGTTACCTAATATAATCCACAACGCACTATATTTTATGTGCCACTGGTTTCCATCATTCAACAAATCGTATATACCCCATTTTCCTATCTATTTCACTGCTTTTTATATCGTCTACTAGGTTTATATTTATTTCTAATTCACCATAGACTGATGTACATACAATTTACACGAGTCATTATATCATCATTTTCATCTACCACCCCGTAATGCTCTATCTATCTCTGGTGATGGTATTATTGTACTGGTGGTATTATTGTACCGGGCCAGCAATCCAAAAGATTCAACCTCGAATCATCCTAAAACCAACTTTTCCACCAACCAGGCACATCAAGCTTGGCGCTATCCCCTGAAAATTCCCTTCCCTTCACAACCATCCAACCTCAGGGGGACGAGACGTGGTTTTCTGTTGTCTGGGACAGGAAGCCTGTTAGACTTATCACTGTTGCCCTTCCTGACTGACTGACCTTCCTCACAATACCTCCCATGACAGTTGCTTAACAGTATCTATGTGAACAGTTGTATTAGGTGAAAGGAAACTTGCCCAGGCGTCCCGCTTCCTGGGAATCTAACCCAGGACTATGTGGTTGTGGATTGAGGAGAGTGAATTGTAAGCAACTATATTTTTGGGGGACAGAATACATAAAATAGAATAAGACGGAATTGAATAGCCTCTCTGTTTTCACTTTGTGTTGCATGAACAGTAGTTTTCTATCTATCATCTTATTCGTTATACATCATTCCTTGGCTAATATATCTTAATCAAACCCGAGACACTTATTCAATGTGCAACTATCACTACAGACATCTAAACGCTGTATTCTATACTCTTATTATAACATTTCCATGAAATACTTTGCATACATTTGTATTTCCTTCTATTGGCATCCTAATTTTAATTATATTGTTGTCAGATCCATGTCATATTCTATAATTATTTATTTAAATTACCTCTTTATAGCTAATGATCACATAACCTTCATTTTCTTAATTATTTTTCATTTGTCTTGTGTTTAAGTCCAAAATTATATTTTCAAATTATCTAAAAGCTTATGAGCTATTTTATCTTTTACAACTTCCGGATACTCCTTTTTTTTGGCAAAGGAGAATAGCTTTCCCAAGGTTACAACTTATTTTTTTTTTATGAGTCCATCTACAAAAATCATTAAAAATGTAATGAAAGCCACATTACAAAAGTTACCATCTATATCCTATTTTTTCCCATGCTCTATGGGATTATTTCACAGAGTGAAATTTCAATTTCAAATTGTCATATGAAGGACAACTACCAAGAAAACCTGTTTGTAAAGAGGTTTAATAGCATCTAGTATATTTTCCACGCCCTATCCTTGAAACCTCATTTGTGAACAAAAACTGGGGAATCTCAAATTTAAATTGAACCATAGAATTTGGTTTTAGATACAGTATGTTCAACAGGTTTTCTAAAAGCCCCCTAACTATTTCTTGTATGTTATGCCTATCTACAAAAATCATTAATTATCTACGAAAATTATAATTTCAACCTGTGAAATAAAGAACCACCACCAAGAGAACCTGCCTGTAAAGAGATTTATCCACATCTAGCAAATCTCCCATATGCCCAAACCTCAAAATCTCCTTTTCAGAAGAAAAAGGGCTCATATTCTTCTGAACAAAGATAAACATAATACCACAGTTCCATTCACTTGGGCTGTAGGAATCTCGAACCGTGGACCCGACATGTGTGAGACCAAAGCTCTACCGCCTGGGAAATAACACCACAAGACATCCCTCTCAGGAATATGCAATTCCAATAGCGACAGGAAAAATAGAACCATATTTGAGTGACTTAACTTTCATCGATCACAATAAAATGAGTTAAGTGGCACATCGTACTGGGTTTAGTTAAATTATCAAGTTCTCATCCTTGCACTACCTGGAGTGACAAGAACAAGCCTATTTGCTGTCAATGAGTTATAAAATGTATTGAATTTCAATATTGCTTCTAGGTCTTACTATTATTGACCAATTTTTATGTTAGATTAATTTCACTGTATTATCTTAATATAAATTCTGTTAATTTGCCTGTTTTTATGACTGAAAATAGTGTACTGTAATTGCAAGCCAATTTTACCTCTAAACATCCTTGTACTCATCCAAAATTAAGTTAAAATACAAGTACATAAAGCTCACAGTATTGAAGGATAAATATAATAATATGTTAGGTATATATATATACATTTTATTTACAAACACTACAAGTTAATGTTAGTTGAGTACACAGAAGAAATTTCAGCTCTATCATATTATATGGATATAAAATAAGTAATATCTTATGAAAAAGTACAAAAGAAGAGAGCAAAGAAAATAATGCATCACTAAGTCCTTGGAATACTGGCTGGTTCCCCATAAAATGAACAAAGTATAAAATTAACATAAATGAATTACACTGAAGAAATGAACAGATTATATACAAGGAACAGTCAACTGCACAGCAGCAATGTTATTTTGGACTTAGACGAGTAATAAGCTGTGGGAAGCCAGTGAACTAGTTCTCTACCCCAGGCAAAGAAGTCCTAGATGGTCAATGTCACCAAAAAGCCAAATGGGAAACAGTTCCAAAATATATGAAGTTAATACAGACGAGGAGTCATAATAACGCGGCTGAAATATGTTGACCAAACCACACACTAGAAAATGAAGGGACGACGACGTTTCGGTCCATCCTGGACCATTCTCAAGTCGATTGTGAAAACAATCGACTTGAGAATGGTCCAGGACAGACTGAAACGTCATGGTCCCTTCACTTTCTAGTGTATGGTTTGGTCAACAAGGAGTTAATGTCTGAGAGTATAAGATACCTAGTCTGCATTGGGTGATTGCTGGACTTGTGCACGAGGAATATATAACCACAAGTGTGGGACTCGTCCCACACTTGGCCCTCATCATAATTTGTATACTTGTGCTCCAACACTAATATTAACTGCTGTGAAAAGCATATAATTGGATTAAAATTGTATGTGCATCTAAAATGTTCTCAATGTAACAGACTGCTGCTGTCAACAGCAGTTTTCAACATTTCACAACCATCCATTGTACTAACAGAGGACACCTCAAGAGTCGAGTGACATGCAACGTTCTAGGAAAGATAGAAAATATTTAATAAAATAATAAAGAAAATAAAGAAAATAGTGATATTCTTGCAGAATTAAAAAAAAATACCAAAGTTACACTGAAAGCCTAAAACATTAAACTTTTTGCAATTCATTCAAAATCATTATTCTCTGTTCACTCAAAAATATTATAGCATATTGTATTTTCTATATTATTTTAATATATATCATCATTTAAATTTGTGTAATTTGTGATCAAAGTGTGCATGTCAGGTGACATATTTAGTTCCTTATAGAAAGACAAAGACTTTTAAAAAACTACTGTAGCTCAGTCACCAAAATACTAATGCACATAGGAACATTTCCAAATAATATCTAACATAGTATCAACTATCATTATAATTAGAAATTCCAGATCATCCATAAAAGGATAAGCATAATTGTTCAGGCAACTGTTTGTCAAGGTATTATTAAGCTATGCAATGATTTTAAGTTAACTCTGTAAATTCTACAAATCTAAAATGGTTTTAAAACAGATCTCACTGTACTATTAACTTTGAAAGCTAGCATTTTCTGAACCTGAATGTTAACTACTGAAAGACTATTTAAATCTAAGCCTTCCATATCACATTCACAATGATATAAATTGGAACCAATTCGTCTGGTCTTACTCATTACATGTTTGCTCTAAGCATACAGCTGCACCAGTCTATATTATTTTGCAAGAGATTCAGCATAAGCAGAAAAATTTCATCCAACAACAACTCAAATTCAAACTAAATAAATTAACAAAGTCCTAACATTATAAGATTTTTTCTAATACAACAATAGGAATTCAACACTAACCAGGATTGTTCTAGCAATAATAAACTTTTCTATTGATATTTTCACCTAAGTTAGCTGGAGTTGAAAATAATTTTGTATCTGCATCCTGTCGCAATGTAATCACAGTCTCAGAAGACTTGGGAGTGTTGAGCTGCCCTCACAGAACATGGATTTAAGTGTAAGGAAACAAAAAGCTACAATAAAACGTCTATATTGTGTAGCAAGCAACTCAAGCTGCTATTTTATATGGATACAGATGTGCTCTTCATTCATACCAAGTAAGATATTGAAGAGCTTAAAGTAACCTGGCACTTATATGGAGGAATATAATTTTTATTGAAACAATCAAAAAACTCTTTTTAAATTCTGTGCTGACATTAAAAGCATTAACAAATAATAATTAATCATAGATGTTCATAAGATCTTTGTAAAAATATATCTGGTTACAAAATTCAGTATTGTCAGTAGAATTTTATTTATATCTCAATAAAATATTTTAAAATTTATGTATAATAATAGCAAGTTTGCTAAAAACAAACAAAATCATGTACCCTGCTCTCTAATATCTTCAAAAAAACTAGCACTGTATATGTTAGCTTCAATGTTCAATATATTTCACAAATTAAAGTTGTAAAGCTTAGTATAATACATCATTGAAATGATCATGATGAATCTATGTTTACGCAACTACCTTATAGTTCATTTATTTATTCTGAATGACAAAAGTTACCAAATTTACATTAATATTCCTACATTATTATTAAACATAGAATTTTATATAAAACACTGAATTGTGTCTATAATAATGAAATAGAAAACTCACAAGAGCATAGTGAAGGAACCATATATCAGATCTACAACACCAACCTGGGGTACCAGTACCTATTATTTTATTAATAAATAATTGTAGCCTGCACCTTCACTAATACCTTTGAACAATATGCTCACTAGCATCAATGACAACTATGTGTAGCTACCTACAATAATCAATGGGATGTGTAGCTGTGTGTCCATTCCATCACGAATACCAACACAACCGTATTTCCTAAGGTAAAAGTGCATGTACAACAACAAGTAGTTGTCTGTGGTTGATGAATATGCAGTCATTAGAGGTATCAATAATCATATAGACAATGCATTTGAGCATTTGGCAATGGGATAACAAATAAATACGAGGGTATTCTGATCATTATTCTTTAATAAAAAAATAGTGCATTTTTATTAATTTCAACACTTTGCTGCCATCCAAATGTCAAAAACTATTGTTTTCATATTATAAAAACATCTAAACATTTTACATTTAAGGCTGCTTCAGTATGAATTAAAACCTTTAATGCATCAAATCTAAATGTGTTTCCACTTGAGACTGCGATGAGATTTCTGTATACAGTTTTGTAAGGAATGGTCTGGGGAAGATACATTTTTGTGTGTGATGCAACACTGATAATTGTATACAAATGCATAGGCATGTGAAAAGCACCAACATTATGTGTATGATATGTTACAGTATACAGCCTAGCTATACTATACATGAAGTTATATGTTGCAGTGCAACAGCTTAGCATATATTTCTAAATGCACATATATGGTTCAGCATGATTGCCTTGCTGTAATTTTCTTGATGGGAGTTATTTTATAATGGTGTAGCCATATTTATAATACCAGGTAGCATTTTGCAACTAAATTAAGTGGAAGGGTTATAGAAAAAGGGAAAATGAAAAGAAAATTCAAAGTTGGAAAACAGTATCAACAGTGGAGGCACCGTAACTTACCTACTATGAAAGGGAACTCCTTGAGTTGGTTGATTGGTTGATGGGGTTCTGGGAGTTCTTCTACTCCCCAAAGTAGAATATATGGTAGAAGTATAGAGTATAATAGTAGTTACAAAGTAGAGTATATGGAATACCAGCAGAGGTGTTGAACAGTGGTAGTGCCACATGCCAGAACAGGTTCATAACAATTTATGTATTCCTAGAGAATGAGGAAGGATCTACATGAGATAAAAATAGGAATGGTGCCCTTGCATATGAGCACATAGGATGAGTATTGAAACTTTAGGGAAGTAAACCTACTATGCATGGTAAGGAAAAAATAACTCTCCCAAGGTAAGGAAACTGATAATGAGTTTGAAGTAAGATAATGAGAAAGGAAGAAACAATGAGGGGGTTTATAAAACATAGAAGAGTTTCATATCAGATATTTTTAGCAAAGATAGATCCAGAAAAGTGAGGAAAAGGAAAGCTTTAAGAATTAATGAGTAGATCAGGTACTCTTAGTTCAAAAATAATATGCAGCGGTCCCCACCAATCAGTATTTTTGCCAATAATTCAAATACAATTGCAACATGTAATCCTGAGTTTACAATATGCAAAACAAGAATGTTTCAAATTTACTAGTAAGAAAACAAATGGATTCCGCAAGACAAAGAGACTGACACGTTAGATTTTGCTCTAGAAATAAAATATGGTTGCAAAAGACACTGAAATTATAGTTGAAACAATTGAACGAATTACAAAATTCAAGTATCGTGAGAATGATTATAATCCAACATATCAAAATGAAGACAAAAATACAGAAAATGAAATAATAAAGAAGACAGGTGACCGGGTTTACTTGGGACGATTTTGAATGAGAAACAATTATGAATATGAGGAGAAAACTGTGTAAGAATATATCCTCCAAACCCCGAGATGTGAGCAAATGGTAAGAAATAATAAGGCTGAAGTGTTAGGATCATGTGGGAAATCCAGACACATTAGCTTTGTGGGCTCAGAGAAATACATTCTAAAGGTTTGTGCATGTTCAGTGTGTCATTGATAATAGACTGGCAGAGGCAACTACAAGGTATTGAAACAGTAACGGAGGATATAACTGGAAAACACAACTAAAAGTGGTTAAGAGTGATGAATACATAAATCAACATTCTTTAAAGAAACCACAATGGAATACATAGAGAAAATGTGAAGTGCATGTAATGGAAACCAAAGAGGCAAGATTATGTTTAGAATAAGGCAGACTCTCAGAGGTTTACTGATGCAGCTATCAACCACCTGGACTCATCAGTACAGTGCAGGTCTTACTTCTTACAGGTCTGTGTTCAATCGCTGATGGCCCAAGTGGCGGGGCACCATTCATTCCTTCCGTCCTATTCCAGCTCCTTGTCTTCATATCCATTCCAAGTGCTATATAGTCATACTGACTTAGCTCTTTCTCTTCATAATTACCTCACCTTACCACTTAGAAGTTGTCAGTAGTATTGAGTGTCGAGATATTGATGTACACATGAATATGTGTTGCAGTACAACAGTCAGGCTATAGTCCTAACTACAGCTCTATGATAAAGAATGATGCTTTGACAATAACTACCTTCAACTACACATTGCAAAATGTTTGGCTAAGCTACTATCAACTGTGAATATATGCAGTAATTTCAATAAATGTGTCCAAAGATGAGACACAGTATGCTGGTTCAACAAAGATGAGACACAGTATGCTGGTTCAACAAAGATGAGACACAGTATGCTGGTTCAACAAAGATGAGACACAGTATGCTGGTTCAACAAAGATGAGACACAGTATGCTGGTTCAACAAAGATGAGACACAGTATGCTGGTCCAGCAATAATTATGGTTATACACGATTTTGTGATGGAAGGAAAAAACTAGAAATTTGGCTCAAACTGTAACATGACAATTTAGCTTTACTTAACTGATAACTTAACCAAAAATTGTGACTACGGCTGGAGTATGATGGTTCAGATATATATACTGTATATAAAATGATGGTCACACAGTGTCTATATTATATTATGATCATTTAAACGTAACTGTCAATATATATTATGATTTAACTCTCATTCTAGCTGCAACATTAAGTCATAGTGTGACTGCCCAGCTGAGGTTTTAGCTGTAGTGATGTAGTCTAGTATACGAGCTAAGCTTCAGCATAAACTGTGTGTCTGCACCTCCCCGTGCTGGGGGATGGTGATGCATAGTTCATTCTCCATTAAGCTGAACATCTGCTTAGTGACTGATAGCTAAAAATGAGTGACATTATCACTACATGAATAAAATAACTTATTGATCCTTAAGTGAGTAGTAAGCTACCACTAAGTTTTTATCATCTAATAGATATCTATGTGGATATATATTATGTCTCAACAAAAGGATGGTTTTCCCCTCATATATAAACAATTAACAATATACTTTGCTATGATTTCATAAAGTCATAAATATTATTCCGATATATATTGTCCAGAAAACTAACAGAGTCCCTAAACAAGCATTGCAATACTGAGTAGGAGAAAGTAATTAGTATTATTTAATTCACTCTAACAATATAATTCTCCAGGCAAAGCTCAATGCTCTTTAATAAGGCAACCAATTCAAAAGCATTCCTGATATATTCAAAGCTTGTGAATGTGATTCCCACTGCTATCTAGTACATTATGTCTTATAATTTAAGGAAAGTTGCTACACACACACACACACACACACAGCATAGTGTCACAACCAATACTAACACCTCGAACATGATAATAAATTTATCACATATTTGTGTTTGTTTTCACAACTGATATACATTAACACGGTAAATTAAATTCTTCCACTCATGAGTTCAAATGTTTTAATGCAAATCAGTTCTTATTCATTTAGCATTTTTAGAATTCACCAGAGCCAGATAGTTAAAATATATCGCTAACCTCTAAATCATTCATTACAATTCTTATTATAAATCTCTTTCAATACAGTACTCTTAAAATTGTATATTTTGTTATGTGTGCTTTTTGTGACAGATGGCCGGAGTTTATATTCATCCTACAATAACACTCTCGTCATCAATATTCACACTTCCTATTTCCATTTTATATGGTAAACAGGAATGAATACGTTACATAAATGTCAACTCCAAGCCTTGTTGCCTTCCCTTTTCTAAAGGTATGTGCAGATACAGTGCAATTCTGGAATCACTACCACATACTATAGTTTGTCCTGGAGAAATAATGGTGGTCAGTTCACATTGTAGCACAAGCTGAGGCAACAGTGACAATGCTTGCTTCTCTCATAATTATCTCCATTCAAGCATCAAAACTGACATTAAACCTTTATCAAAATTTGGTCAAACATAACACACCATTAACTGTAAGTAATGACAAATTTAGAATTAAGTGGTTGCCATAAAGAGGTACTGTATAAATAGTGAACTCTATTATCATAAACGGCTATTTGTGTTCTGAAATGATGAAATATTTAGTCAGCTTCAGGCAGGCCCAAATATATCAATTGGATAGTTGTAAATAACACTTTAATACTCTTCAGTACTTGCTGGAGAACTACAAGTGCAGTCACTGTTTACATGAAAGTTTCACAGCCCAGTCTTTCTTAGACTGGTGCTTCCCACTCAGTAATGACAGTCATATACCTAGTAAAGAAATCACAAAGGCAAATCAATATTCTGGGAGTATCTTGTATCACGCAGGTTCTCAACACCTGATCCTTACACATTAGTTCTTCAGTGGATCCAAACTCTCGAGAGTAAAGTCATCATCTGTAGTGCCAAAGGAAAGTCCCCGACTGAACCCAGCCTGTCAAATGAGCTTATATTAGTACATTTTAAAAACTTGAATACCATGATGCATATTTATTCAGATCACTCACCATTTGTTATAGTCAAATTCATGTAAAATACAACAAGGATAACACATCATGCTGAAAAGCTATAATGAATCTAGAAGGAACAGTAAAGTACTGAGGAGCAGTTATATTTTATACATGTAGACTAGACCAAGAAAAGACAGTACCAAGTCAATAAAATCAAACTTTAAGACAACAAAAAAGAATATATCAGATACTGTCCAAAAGATAACACTAACGCCACTTCTTAAAAAAAAATTTTAGGTCAAAGGTGTCAGAAAATATATAGGAAGATAGTTTATTTTAGACAAAGACTATGGACTGTAAAACTGTACATTATGCGGTACTTGAAGCAAAATACAAAACAGTAGATGCGTTCCAAGAAAAGCATGCATAATATGAGCTCGTTGTGTGAAACTCAATTTCACGTAGTAAAATAGTGGTTGAGTATATATGTTTTCACTCTTCTTTAGATCCAATAGTCGTCAAAAGTGTAAGTACCGAGAGGTCAGACTGCTCTCACACAGGGGAAACATATGGGTGGTTTGTGTGAGCAATCACAAGTAATCGTTCTTCCCCCGGCTTCTAGCTTCATTATCACCGGCAGTCACGTCTTTTCTGATTCTCGCTTTCTCTCCACCAGTAGTCATTCTCTAATGCTTATCTTTAAATACTCTCACTGATTTTTCCACAAGTCTCTTGCTAGTGTTCTACCAAGAGATGGGACTAAGATTTTAACATAGAGAACTGAACTGCAAGATGCACGATTCACTGAGAACGACAGGGGGGAAAACAATGGCTAAGGTATACAAAATAATATTCGAAACCTATTACAGTACTTTGATTCTCATGTATATGATCTACTTGGATCCTCTGGAAAATCATGTGATAAATCTTATAAATAACAAACTATAATTATATAAACATAAATAACAACATCAGAGCCAACATACAAATACTGTACTTACCTTCATTTCAATGAATTGTGCAAGGGCATCGTTACTGTTGCTAGGAGGGGAGAAGGCCACAGATCCAAAAGGATCTCCACTTGGGTCAAATATGTCATCTGACAAACCATTATGCGCAGGATGCTCAAGAGCTCTAGCTGGTCGAGGAGGAGGAACTGTGGGCAAAAATGATCTGCATCTTATTTACTGATATTACCTTTATGGTCAGACCCCTTAGACAGAACTTCCAACACCCATTTGCCACATTTAATTTGCCAAAATGAAACTCTTGATGAATAACACATACGTTACCATAATTTCCACACATTATGGCAACTCACTGTATAGTACACTGTGTGCAGCTGGCCAGTACAACATTTGCTTACAAGATGCCACATATACGGTATACTGTATTGCAAAATAATCTGCTCTCATTAACTATTTTCCAAAATCCTCAAAACGTTCACCAAAACATTATGTACTCTGCTTATCATGAAAGAATTATCCTTGCTGCCCAAAATGCTATGTGTGTTAGTGGCTTTGCAAGAATGTACAAATACCAATCTTATGTAATATCATCAACCCATTGTACCTTCTTGTGAATAAATTATTATTTACTGCTAGATGAACACGAGCATTAGATGATAGGAAATACCCCCAACCATTTCTGTCCCGCCTGGGATTCAAACCCGGAATTCCCGATTGTTAGTTGAGAATGAACCCAACTGTACTGCCGGGACCCTCAACTTCATTCAAAAATATTTGCCTAATACCACACTTATTATTATAATTTATTATACAAAATTATAAATGGACCAATTTTTGTAAGCAATGCAAGTACACTCCTAGGACATAAGATTACTGTAGTGATCGTTTCCCAATATTTACCCAGAGCTGGTAGAGAAGTAAAGCCATTTAACTCAGGTGTAGGAACATTGGCAAATGACGGAGGCTTCTTTTCCTCTGCTCTGGGATCAAAATCATCATCTTCATCATGAGCTTCATCGCTACCATTGCTGGAGGAGCTGTTCATAACATCCACATTAGTCGTTAGTGCTTCTTCCGCCCGCGGGTTAAAATCATCATCATCGGCACCATTTGAAGTTATTGGGCTTGATAATATATCTCTGAAAGAATATGATTACAGTACTGTATTAAGATTTATATTAACAAATACACCTAATTAAGAAAAATGGATAAAGCTAAGTGGGATAACACTGAAAACTGTTAATAACAAAATCTGCTAGATCTGTAGAGCAATTGTTTACATAAATACTGCATTACATTACATGAACACAGAAATGGAAACCGTTACAAGCAAAGAAATGTCACTAACCATATTTGATTATTAGTTGTACAATAATTTGTAGTGTTTCTAGAAAATTGCCATAGAAATACTGTACTACTAAATGAATAAGAGACTTTGCAGATGGAGAACTTCATAAAATAACTGTGACGTTCACAGTTACTTTGGTTGTTATGGTCCACACAGCACAGGACCATATACTATGCCAGACAGAACGCCGTCATGCTTTAATACACATAACCTTGAAGCCCATACAGCTGGTCACATGATTTATCAGTTTCTTATTACTCTTACAAGCTAAATATATATAGTCTGTAAATTATGCAGTGTTGTACTGGTGAACAATGGCAAACTGTATGATGATGATAATTCTGAAATCATTTAACATACTTGGTACCTCCCAACATTACCTCGGTCTCTTCTTGTAATAAATTACAGTATTTTGTACCATGTAAACTGCACAACAGCACAGCTAGTATCAAATCACAAATAAAAGCCTGAATCTCCAAATGTGTGTTGATCAATAAGCAACACTATGTTATATTTAATTATACAATACAAAGACTATACTAAGCCTGGCACGTAATCTTACAGCTTAACACTGCATTCACTATCAACCTCTTAATTTGTTGGTACTGTATGCTAATGTTTGAATAGGTCAGGCCAGGCTGGATCAGGTCAGGTCAGGTTGGGTTGGTCAGGTCATACCAGGTCAGGTCAGGTCATGCCAGGCTAGGTATAAGGTAAAGCGACACAAAGCAGTCAGCCCCAGAGACACTTCAAGATGTTACACGACCAAAGATCATATTCACTCCAAACGTTAACCTCTTACTGGCTACTCATGCCCATGCCACCACTTGTGTCGGATTAATCAATCACTCAATCACAAAGCAGTTTCTATTTCTTGTAGCAATGCAACTTAGTGAAAAACATCACTGCATTAAATGTCATAATATCAGACATACTGTTTCACTATACAGTATTTAATTATTTTATTATATTAAATGTATTTTATATAGGGGAACCACCACTGGTGCAATTGTACGGACCCATAGCCTCGAAGAAGAAATATATATTTATTTATATATATGAAATTATTTTATTACTTCACTTTTTTAGGATTACTTGAACAGGTTACTTGTTAGGTTAAATTATATTACAGGTTACTTATTGTTACATGTTATGCAGCATCCAGGTAATTCAACACCCAATGGGCCTACCTTTCCTGTATCTAACTAATCTAAAGTAGAAGTAATAGAAATAATCTGTATCTAAAAAAAAATAGTAGAAGAGCAGTGAGCCTAGCAAACAACAATACCCTTACCCATTTGTTCTGCTATCAACAGCCTTAATTATAAACAAAATTTTTATTTTAATTACTGGATTAGAGTCGAGTCTTCGTCTTGCTTTGGAGTGTTCCTTGGTGGAACGGGTGGCGGGCTGATGCCACTAGTCGAAGCTAGCGGCTCACACAGCGACTCAGGATCAGTGCTGCTCTCACCATTCAGTGTCAGCAAATCAGAGATCTACCAAAAAAAATGAATAATAATAAGGTTTTGAGTTAATATGACATGTATCTGACCCTCCATGCAAGCAAACAGATATATAAACATCAAAAATAGATTTAAACCATTATGCAAACATAACAAAATTACAAAAAGGATATTTTAAGCAGTCCCAATAAGTTTTTAACACACACACACATGCAAGGATATAAATTGCAACAATACATTCAAAAAAATATTCATCATAAATATAATTCTTCTCTGAAAAAGTATAATGTACTGTACTATTTCGATGACAAGATCTTCATATACTATACAAACACTTACATTGTTTTCTTTCATGTACTCTTCCACATCTGGTCTGTTCTTTAAGGTGGCCATTTGTGTGATACGAGTCTTTAGTATTTGGTTCTCATCCTCCAGCCCTTGCACACGCTTCTGTAGCAAAAGCAGCTGACGACGCATCTCTACCTCGCGGCCTGAAGTCTCCACAAACCGCCGATATGCTAAGTCAAAGGCCTGGCCAATCGTTAGAGTGATTTCTTCAGCCTGCAAAGAATTTTACAAACTATAAAGTGCACTCACAAGTGAAATGTCCTTAATATTTGGACAAGTTATACTTAATTAAGACTGAACATTGCTAACACTAAAAAACTCAATGGGCAATGACTGTTTTCTAAAAGATATGTGAACTGATCTGCAAAATAATGAATGAACGTATTTCAATAATTTAACCCCCCATGTCAAGACTATCAATTGACGTGGACAATCAGTATTTTGGCCAGTCAACCACTATCTCTTATTTCACTTTTAATTTATATGTGTATATATACTGTACTGTATTTTAAAAACTGGTAAACACAAGCAAAAGTTAAATAAACTTGCAACTTCAATGTAATTAATATTAAGACAATTATAATTTACAGTGTACACTAACTAGCTGAGCCATCATTTTCCATGAAATTCAAAATGCATCCCAATTTGCCTGCCAGCTGGCAAGTCAACTAGCAGGCTACACAGCCACCTGGCTAGTAAGTTATTAAGTCACACAACCAGCTGGCTAATCAGCTAGTGGGCCACAGCCAGCTAGTTAGCTAATCAACTATCAGGCAACATGGACAGCCAGCTAGTAGACTATACAAGCCACAAGCCGTCACGCAGACTTACCAACTTGTCGCTGACAAAGACAAAGCATGTGTGTTTATCAGAATCGGCCTCCTTGGCAATGAAACTGAAGAACCGCTTCTCGGCCTTGTCATCCGCACAATAACTGATCCTATGCAGTGGGTACTGGTGGAGATTTCGCTGTGTCAAATAGAACACAAACAAGTATTAAGGGAAGAACACATAATTTACATGCTCATCCTTGCAAAATATCATAGTAGTTCATGCAGTGTCCTCTAGAGGCCCAAATTCAATGCAATTCTCCTAAATTGTTTATTAAAGTAATACAGTCACATGTTTACATACAGTATACCTCTGCAATTTCCTTTGGTGTTATATTTTTGTTTGTTTCTTGTGCACACATGCACACACACATGCACAACATGCACACACACACACATGCACAACACGCACACACATGCACACACAACCTGCAATTTCAAGAACAAGAGGCTATTTAAGCAAAGGTGCTAACAAAGGTATGAAAGTTCTCTTTTGCAAACAGAGTTGTAAACAGTTCAAGATCTCTCAACAGAAAGAGTATATAAGAAATAGAAAGAAATAGGGAAAAGTAGTTAAACTCGGGTTTAATAATGATTAAATCTTAGCTAGTGGAGTCAGAGAAGGAAACCCCAAAACCAGAGGGAAGTGAATTATGTAGCAAGGGAGAGAGACTTATTGTGACTAGCATACGTGTTTGTGAAACATAAGAATCACCCAAATTGCTGGACAAAGTCCCAAGGAAAGCTAGCTAATGTATACATAAATTATATAATTGTCTAAGCAAAAGTCAGCCATTGATTAGGCCACAAATGAGTGCCTTGGACTGCCCAGTGATGGCAGTGGTTGATGTTGCGAAAGGTTCAATTGGCTGGTTCATCACTCTTCCACAATTAAAATCTTCCACAATTTTATTAATACTACAATACTGTATTGTGTTGATAATAGATTTAATAACCAAAAATGCATATCAATTATTAAGGAAATATGAGACAGGGAGAGAAAAACATCAGTCAAGTGCCTTACCTTAGTTTTAGGTTCATGTATAGCAACTCCATCGATGGACACAGTCAGTTCTACTTTTGGAGTCTTGCTGCCTTCAGCCTTCTTCAGCTGCTGATTGAACTTAAGTTTACGAATGCCCTCTTTCACCACCTCGATGCCCTTTGGTTGGTCCACTTCTGTGCTCCCAAGGAACTGATGAAATAAAAACTTTGATATACAAACACTGTTGTGGTTCATAAATAGTTTTCAGTGAACTATATGAACTTCAGTGAACAACATCTGTACAGTGGACTGCACAGATGTTGTATCAAGCTTAAATGGAGCATATTCAAAAACTGAGAACAAATAAATAACACTTTATACTAATAAAAAAAAAAAATTTCAATATGAAACAAACTCCACAAGGTGGAGAAGAATAGATTTGTTTACTAAAATTAAACAAACTAAAACATAAAAATCATTCATAAAATTAATGCTCACTTTAACCAGGTAGGCAATGTGACCTTTCTGCAGTGCCTCCGGGGGATGAATCCAGTTCTTGTTGGCTGCCAAGAAGAAGAAGATAACCACTATTACATTTGTGTCGGCAGTAGAGGAGACAGCCACCAATATTATACTTATAAAGCATATTATAAAAGACTAATGATATCAGTATAATAATCTAGGGTTATAATCACTAAGAGCCGGGCAAACAAATCAAGAAGAAGGGATGAACAAATCCACAAGGGCCGTGAACCCTCGTCACGGCCCTTGTGGATTTGTTCATTTGATGCATCACGCTATTAGATTAGATTAGATTTTTTATTCAGGTAAAGATACATACTGTACATTGAAGATGAGTTGCAAACATAATGTTGGAATATAAAGATAGAGCTAGTACATACAATACCTAAAGCCACTAGTACGCATAACGTTTCGGGCAAGAAATGCTATACGGGGGGGGGGGCAGCTATTGTGATTTCTGTGGGTAATCTAGGGTTATACTTTTCTAAAGGCTAAATATCAAGTTTTAAGAGGATCAAGTACTGTAGTAGATTTCAGTGAACAGTAACAGGATTTTAAAAAGATAAATATTATTGAGGAAAATATTTTTATGACTGACTGACAGTACTGTACAGCAACGCACAACAAGATTGGATGCTGTGTGAAATAACTAAGATTTAAAAACTCCACAAATATTGTGTTGTGGTGTGGTTATAAACACTGCATAAGAGGATGATAATTTACCATCATGGACATAAATATTCATAATAAACCAGCCTTGATCTAAGGTCAGCCATGCCATATTAATTACAAAATTTAAACACGTATATTTTGGCAAAAATGCTTTTTAAATGGCATAAATATAGTCAGGGCTATGCAAAATATTCTTAAAAAATGCAGTTTGGTAGTGGAACTCTTTAACAGGAATAAGCACAGTACTGTATTTTAGTTTTGCAGTGTGACTCTCGGCTGTTCTTCAAACCCTTTCAAAAAAATAAATATAATCTACACTGGAAAAAGTTATTTAAGAGCTAGACAACAGGACTAGAAACATACATTGAAGAAGCTGACATGCTTTTTAGCCTTGGATGATGTTATTTTTATAATGCCTTTCTTTCAAGTCTTGTACATTAATTTCTCACTTCTTTGCAGTTTCTTGGGATCTTTCCATCATTCTTACTTTGGATTGCTTTCACCGTCTCTTGATTTTACTTTTAGTGCTAGACACTGTTAATGCAATACAGATTTGTGTTGCGTTTCTCCCCGCCTTGGGGAGAAATGCGACACAAATCTGTATTGGGTTATTATTTCTCGGCCTTGAGTTATTATGCATTTCAGGATTACACAATTTTTCAACTGCTGTGCATTGTCATGTTCCTTACATCATCCACCCATTGTACTTAACCTGAATATAAATTATTTTTACATATTTCCTAATTCTTTATAAAAAGTTTCTGTATTTTTGTATGAATAGAAAAGTATTCTGTAATTCTTTCTGTAAGTTAGGAAAGTACTCACCTAATTGTGCTTGTGGGGGTTGAGCTTTGGCTCTTTGGTCCATGTGTGTAAGGGGGTGAATAGGAATCCTCCCTTACACTTCAAAGTGTGTGTAAGGGAGTGAATAGGAATATAGTGTGCCATGTGTGTATAATAATGAACATGTACTTCACAAGAAAGCTATAACACCTTAATATATTGCAGGAGACACTGCACCAAGTAATTTATAAGTCTGAATATGAACCCAATTTTTTTGTATGCTTATGCAATATCTGCAATGCCTATCACTACTACATCAAATGTGACAGCTTTCACCTTCCAGCTGTGTGTGGGGTGACAACTGCCTTGAGGAGAGCGCAACTTAACATTATTGCCGCAATGTATCTAACTTCAACCTTCCATTGTCATCATGCACAACCACCGCCTCGAGGGCAATGCACTTTGAGATCACGTAATTCTGTGGCTTGCATGTTAGAGCTCCCCCCCCTTCCCCAGCAACCACAGGTGGCCAGTGTGTTGTCATGTTGATGTTCTCCCCCAGCAACCACAGCATGCAACCACAGTTGGCACCCCACCCTCAGCAACCACAGCTGACCCCCACCCCCATCAACCACAGATGACCCCCCCCCCACCCCTATCATCCACACCTGGCCCCCCACCCCTATCATCCACACCTGGCCCCCACCCCCAGCACCCACACCTGGCCCCCACACCCCCAGCACCCACACCTGCACCCCCCCACCCCCAGCTGCCCCCAGCAACCCCACCTAGCCTGCCACAGATCAACAAACCTTCCATCTCACAATTCAACACCGGGAAACATTCCCATACATCACTAACCTCATCTCTGTGCCTTCAAAGGCCAAGAATAAGTCACTGTCTTTAAATTACAACAAATTCGAATAGTTTTGCTGGAACTAAACTTCACATGCCTTCCATCCTTAAAATACACTCAAAAAATGAAAGTTTGTTGATACTTTTTAAGATACACAGAAATATATTTATACAAGTCACTCCACAAACGTATATAACAGTATATGAGGCAACGTTAGCAAGCTGTAACCTGGTCGGAAAATTCCCTCTGAGCACGAAATACAAATACATTTCAACTCTGCTGCAATAAATTTTGGTGTATCTGAATACATCAAGATAAATCGGTAGAAATCAACTTAAGTCAGTAGGGCCGTTGCTTACAGAGGTCCCGCATGTGTACCCATCCTATTGTAATCCAGCTGATCTGCCACTGACCACCAGCATGGTCAAAGTGGTTAGAGAACAGTCCTTCAAGTCCTCCTTATATCCCAGCTCCTTGTTCTCGTATCCCAGCTCCTTGTTCTCGTATCTCTGCACCTTGTTCTCGTATCTCTGCTTCTTGTTCTCGTATTCCAGCTCCTTGTTCTCGTATCCCAGCTCCTTGTTCTCGTATCTCTGCTTCTTGTTCTCGTATTCCAGCTCCTTGTTCTCGTATCCCAGCTCCTTGTTCTCGTATCCCAGCTCCTTGTTCTCGTATCCCAGCTCCTTGTTCTCGTATCCCAGCTCCTTGTTCTCATATCCCAGCTCCTTGTTCTCGTATCCCAGCTCCTTATCATATTCCAACTTCTTGTTCTTGTATCTCAGCTCCTTGTCCTCATATCCCAGCTCCTTGTTCTCGTATCCCAGCTCTTTGTTCTCATATCCCAGCTCCTTGTCCTCATATCCCACCCAGCTCCTTGCCCTCACATCCCTTCCAAGTTCCGTACATTTATACACGGCTCAAGAGCTTTCTCCACCATTACATTACTTAGCAATCAACTACGGAAGGGAAAGCGGGTACCAGACAGCACACAAGGCAGGAAGGAAGAGGAGCATTGTGATGGCATTCCTTAATTTGAAGGTTCTCATAACCCCACCCTATAATTTGCCTGGTAGATGCTACCTTTGCCTTGTTATGCTAAAGGTGAATTATACGCCGAGCGCGGAGTTTCCGGAGTCAGGCCGTGTGCACCTTTGGTCTGTGGGGGCTGCGAAGTGTATTGACAGTATAAAATATGGTTGCAGAAAGCCCAAACTGTTTGACACGGGGCACTGGGAGACGTGAGTAGGGGGGGGTGTAGTGTGTTATCAGACCAGTGCAACAGCCACTACCCCTCCCCCCTCTGACCACATGCTGAGTAATATATGTACGCATGTACTCACTGTACGTATGTAGGGATGTATCGAATGTGTGTGTGTGTGTGTGTATGTGTGTGTGTGTGTGTGTGTGTGTGTGTGTGTGTGTGTGTGTGTGTGTGTGTGTGTGTGTGTGTGTGTGTGTGTGTGTGTGTGTGTGTGTACTCAATAACTCATTACTCGCACTTTTATCATATTCACATTTAAAACTTTAAATCGACTTAGCTTGGAACAACTTCCACGTTTAACCTACGTCCTGGATCATTTTCAAGTCGATCGACTTGAGAATGGTCCAGGACGGACCGAAACGTCGTCGTCCCTTCACCTTCTAGTGTGTGGTCTGGGCAACATGTTTGCTTTTAAATCGCTTCGTCAGTAATATGACGAATATGAGATGATAATATGGAATTCTGTTTGGGCACGTTGTTGGGTCTTGTGAAAGGTACAAGTTATCTTTGCATGGACACATTGTCACCGGGAATTGTCTCGAGTTTGAGAGTGTAATGGCTACTCTTGCTCTGTGAATCTGTGTTGCTCTACAGATTCATGTACAGCTTCAGCAATGTGCCTCAGCTGCTCACAATCCACCAGCAACTTCCTCCCAGGAATGTGTAGGAAAGGAAGGAAACTGTCAGAGGAAAGCGCCAAGCCATTACGACTATATAGCACTGGGAAGGGGTCAGGATAAGGATTTGGGATGGGACGGAGGGGAAGGAATGGTGCCCCAACCACTTGTAGACGGTCGGGGATTGAACGTCGACCTAGAGTGCAGAGGTGTGCCAGCTAGTTGTAGTCACACCACTTAATGTGGCTCTTGGAGGCCCTTGTAACGCCATCTGCGAGTTGATGGGTGTTGATGGATACAGCTGCAAGGTGCGCACACACAAACACACACACACACACACACACACACACACACACACACACACACACACAAGTACTAGGAAGTGATGTAGTGGAGGCAGACTCCATACACAGTTTCAAGTGTAGATATGAAAGAGCCCAGTAGGCTCAGGAACCTGTACACCAGTTGATTGACAGTTGAGAGGCGGGACCAAAGAGCCAGAGCTCAACCCCCGCAAGCACAATTAAATGAGTACAATTAGGTGAGTACGCGTGTTTACGCCACTATCTGGTTGACAAGTTGTGAGAGCCTGTCCTTGACGCTATTTTCTGGCGAGAAACTTGTCAAGCACGCAGGTGACCAACTATGCGCATGCTGATGGCGTTTCTCCACCTGGGAGTCCTTGTAGCATCCATTTATAATACTCAACTGTGATCCAGGGAGCTGTGGTGGTTTGTGAGTGAGGGTCTTAAAAGGTGCTCTTCCTCTTTAGTCAACCTATTTATGGCCTATCTAGACACCAAAGTACATGTTTCTTGAGGTTATCTTGAGATGATTTTGGGGCTTAGCGTCCCCGCGGCCCGGTCCTCGAGCAGGCCTCCTTTTTTGTTATACACCTCCAGGAAGCAGCCCGTAGCAGCTGTCTAACTCCCAGGTACCTATTTCCTGCTAGGTGAACAAGGGCATCAGGGTAAAATCAACATTTTGCCCATTTGTCTCCGCCTCCACCGAGGATCGAACCCGGAACCTCAGGACTACGAATCCCAAGCGCTGTCTACTCAGCTATCAGGCTTTCCGCGGCCATGGCGGCCTATATTATTTATAAAGCAGTTTCAGAGCCTCAGAACTTCTCAACCCAAGGTTATCGTTCTTCTTGGCGGCCACGCGGTGCTTGGCAGCTCATTCACTGTTTAATAATTGTAAACAAAGCCGCCAAAGATTGAGAAAAGATGTACAGGTTCGTAAGTGCTTGCGTAACTGCTTTCGTGAATCTGGCCCATGAACTTAATAACCCTTCCGTGGTTGATGGGTGGTGAGTAATGATGGTTTATGAGGTGAGGTCACCACGGGTGACGTCAATGTGGTGATATCAATGAGTACACCTGAACAGTAGTTACCTGTAAGTTACTGGCCTATATGGGGTCACAATATTGAACCAAGCAGTCATCAGCCCAATGATGCAACAGCAACATACCGCATTAACTGACAATGCAAATAAGCAAAGTTAAGGTGATCTAGGTATGCTAGCGTCCTAGATTACAACACACTCTAATACAGTAATCCCAATGGGTGATAAGAGATTGAAACTAAATTAAGATGAAAGTCTAAGTTGGAATGACATCTAATTTCATAAGTTCACCCCCCTTCTTTCTGCCCCAAAGTTCACTCCCTCCCTCCTTCCCCAAAGTTCAGCCCCCCTCCTGCCCAATGGGGGGGTGTCAAAGTGAGGGGGAAGTGACACACATTAACCGGAAGAGGACCCGTTGGGAGGCAAAGACGCCAATCACTAAGACATGACAAGTCCCGTCACACGTCACACTTGCTGGGCTTATTCTACGGTAGATAACGGTTACTCTACGGTTAGTCTACGGTTACTCAGCACCCATCCACCACGGGAGGTAGTGGATAGGTTGGCTCTGGAGGTCGTGGAGTGACAATTCATCCTGCGGAACCACTCATCATTAATCACAACGGGAATTGGTTTGATTACAGTGGAAAGTATTCCTCCACCCGCGGGGCGATGGAGGTTGAGGGTTCCATCAACTGTTGCATTCATCAAACCTGTAATTACCTAACCCAGGAAGCAGCCCGTCGCAGCTGTCTAACTCCCAGGTACCTATTTACTGCTAATAGGCTTATGGTTATTTCAGTATGATACCTGTGTATTATTGTGCATGATATACCGTATATCGGTAATGAGCATCACGTTATATTAACCTCAGATCAACAGTATCAGCAACTGGTAATGACTTCAGTCTACACTTAGGGGATATTCATGCCCGTGTCACCTCTCAGGTGACTAGATCCTTATCAATCAGTTACACTGAGTGCAGGTGTGCTGACCAGCACGCCATAGCGATTGTTTCCTCCAAGAAGTGCCGGACCAACCGGGCTGTGGTGGGTATGCGGGCCTGCGGGCCGCTCCAAGCAACAGCCTGGTGGACCAAACTCTCACAAGTCAAGCCTGGCCTCGGGCCGGGCTTGGGGAGTAGAAGAACTCCCAGAACCCCATCAACCAGGTATCAACCAGGTATAGCGGGGGTGTGATCCCATGTAGACTGCGCCACTCAGTAGATAGATGGAGGGAATGCCAACACTGCCAATATGTCAGTTCATGAGGTATGACTCAAATCTTCTGTTCTCTTTGTTATCCTTTTTGCGCTACAGCTCGCATGATGAGTATGGGGTGCACAATCAATTACCCGCTTCTGGCAGCATCATTCAAAACAAAATACATAATGTGGTGGCTGGGGGACCCAAATGAGGGGCCTGGGGGCCCCAAATGAAGAGCCTGGCACCCACAAATGAGGACCCCTGGCACCCCACAGGCCTCCACAATACCTATGCTGTTTGAGGGACTGTCCACTCAAGTCCCCCAATACATGCACCTGTGGTCTGCCGCCAAGCAGAACCCCAGCTCACCAGCACATCTAGAGCCTAGATGTGTGTGCTACCCAAGAGGAAGGCAGAGAGGAGGCACACGGGAAGCAAGTGGAAGAAGGGAGGAATGAGAACCAACTTACAAGATGGAGAAACAGGAGGGGTGGAGTCCTTGGCCTCCTTGAGTCGCTGGGTAAGCTTACCCATCCTGGTAAGGCGTGCGAGGATGGCACTGGAGTATTAAACACTACGGCGGAGCCTTGAGCGGGGCTCGTCCGCCCGTGGTGCAGCTGGTGGCGGTGTGGGGGCGGGTGTCCTGGAGAGCCAGCAGTCAGGGCACCAGGGGGCAGGGCAGGGGAGGGCAGGGGAGGGGTGGGGAAGGCAGGGCAGGGGAGGGGTGGGGAAGGCAGGGCAGGGCAGGGGAGGGGTGGGGAAGGTAGGGCAGGGTAGGGTAGGGTAGGGTAGGGTAGGGCAGGGGAGGGCAGGGCAGGGGAGGGCAGGGCAGGGGAGGGCCGGGCAGGGGAGGGCAGGGCAGGGGAGGGCAGGGGAGGGCAGGGGAGGAGGACGTACTGACAGCGTCCGGGCTCCTGTACTTTCTACTAGGTGAACATATCCACCAAATATACTCAAAACGAACACACAATATTCAAATCAACAACCTACCAAACAGCCTTAAAACCAAAATGATACGAAAACCCAGATTCAAGAGCAAATTTGAGCCAAAGAGCGCGACAAGAGACGGCTCAGAGGACAGAAATTGGTGAAAAGTGGCGGGAAAATAGGGGTAGATCTCCCTGCCCTGTAGACAGTGATGACTGGTGTATGTCCCCCCCCACACACACACACACCCTGTAACACTAGCTGTGTCCCGCCCCGTGTGTCCACACCCACCCCTCTCCCTCACCCTCCCGCCGCGTACGCCCCTACACATGCGCACACCAATCATATTACTCTTATTACACCAGCCATGGCGGGCAGGCGCACGCGCCGGCGAATGCGCACATACATACACACACACACACACACACACACACACACACACACACACACACACACACACACACACACACACACACACACACATCCCGATTTGGATGGCGGGACCAAAGAGCCAAAGCTCAACCCCTGCAAGCACAACTAGGTGAGTACAGAGGTTGGTGTACTGGGAAGCTACTAAAGTGAAGGGTACCTCTTAGGAAGATGGCAGAGTGTCACAGTAACAGAACAACTATGACAACAGGAAATGTAGATGTTTATCTCTCAGAATGTTCGGTAATATGTTTATTGTTTGTGATGTGTGTCTATGTATGTATTAACACGATGTACTGAACGGGGTGAGAATAGCTTGAGCTACCTCATCCCTTTGTGTGTATTTTACATCAATAAACTGATTTCAATTTCAATTTCAACTATGAGAACAGAGAGGTAAGGAGCGGAGTGCCTCAAGGGGTCGCTACTAGGCGCCCATCCTCTTCGTAATATATATAAATGATCTAACAGAGGAAGTACATTCCTAATTATTCATGTTTGCTGACGATGCTAAGATAATTAGGAGAATCACCACTATGGAGAACTGTAATACATTACAAGATGAACTACACAGTCTCCAGAGATGATCTGAGGAGTGGCTACTAAACCTTGACCCAGACAAATGCAATGTTACGAGGACTGGAGAGGGAGGAGGAAGAAGACCTCAAATACAGTACAGGATGAAGGGAAGGCAACTTCCAACTTCTGAAAAAGAGGAAGACTTAAGAGTGGAGATAACTGGAGATCTCAGCAGAGTAACGAGAGCTGTTTGGCAAACGTCTTTATCCTTCAGGAACTGTGACAAAGATCCCTTCCCAGCACCATATACATCCTCTGTCAGACCCTTGTTGACTATGCTGCCCGGCGTGGAACTCCTACCTAAACAACCTGTCAGACCATTGTTGACTATGCTGCCCCGGCGTGGAACTCCTACCTAAACAACCTGTCAGACCATTGTTGACTATGCTGCCCCGGCGTGGAACTCCTACCTAAACAACCTGTCAGACCATTGTTGACTATGCTGCCCCGGCGTGGAACTCCTACCTAAACAACCTGTCAGACCATTGTTGACTATGCTGCCCGGCGTGGAACTCCTACCTAAACAACCTGTCAGACCATTGTTGACTATGCTGCCCCGGCGTGGAACTCCTACCTAAACAACCTGTCAGACCCTTGTTGACTATGCTGCCCGGCGTGGAACTCCTACCTAAACAACCTGTCAGACCATTGTTGACTATGCTGCCCCGGCGTGGAACTCCTACCTAAACAACCTGTCAGACCATTGTTGACTATGCTGCCCCGGCGTGGAACTCCTACCTAAACAACCTGTCAGACCCTTGTTGACTATGCTGCCCCGGCGTGGAACTCCTACCTAAACAACCTGTCAGACCCTTGTTGACTATGCTGCCCGGCGTGGAACTCCTACCTAAACAACCTGTCAGACCATTGTTGACTATGCTGCCCCGGCGTGGAACTCCTACCTAAACAACCTGTCAGACCCTTGTTGACTATGCTGCCCGGCGTGGAACTCCTACCTAAACAACCTGTCAGACCATTGTTGACTATGCTGCCCCGGCGTGGAACTCCTACCTAAACAACCTGTCAGACCATTGTTGACTATGCTGCCCCGGCGTGGAACTCCTACCTAAACAACCAGTCAGACCATTGTTGACTATGCTGCCCCGGCGTGGAACTCCTACCTAAACAACCTGTCAGACCATTGTTGACTATGCTGCCCCGGCGTGGAACTCCTACCTAAACAACCTGTCAGACCCTTGTTGACTATGCTGCCCCGGCGTGGAACTCCTACCTAAACAACCTGTCAGACCATTGTTGACTATGCTGCCCCGGCGTGGAACTCCTACCTAAACAACCTGTCAGACCATTGTTGACTATGCTGCCCGGCGTGGAACTCCTACCTAAACAACCTGTCAGACCATTGTTGACTATGCTGCCCCGGCGTGGAACTCCTACCTAAACAACCTGTCAGACCCTTGTTGACTATGCTGCCCGGCGTGGAACTCCTACCTAAACAACCTGTCAGACCCTTGTTGACTATGCTGCCCCGGCGTGGAACTCCTACCTAAACAACCTGTCAGACCATTGTTGACTATGCTGCCCCGGCGTGGAACTCCTACCTAAACAACCTGTCAGACCATTGTTGACTATGCTGCCCCGGCGTGGAACTCCTACCTAAACAACCTGTCAGACCATTGTTGACTATGCTGCCCCGGCGTGGAACTCCTACCTAAACAACCTGTCAGACCATTGTTGACTATGCTGCCCGGCGTGGAACTCCTACCTAAACAACCTGTCAGACCATTGTTGACTATGCTGCCCGGCGTGGAACTCCTACCTAAACAACCTGTCAGACCCTTGTTGACTATGCTGCCCCGGCGTGGAACTCCTACCTAAACAACCTGTCAGACCATTGTTGACTATGCTGCCCCGGCGTGGAACTCCTACCTAAACAACCTGTCAGACCATTGTTGACTATGCTGCCCGGCGTGGAACTCCTACCTAAACAACCTGTCAGACCCTTGTTGACTATGCTGCCCCGGCGTGGAACTCCTACCTAAACAACCTGTCAGACCCTTGTTGACTATGCTGCCCCGGCGTGGAACTCCTACCTAAACAACCTGTCAGACCATTGTTGACTATGCTGCCCCGGCGTGGAACTCCTACCTAAACAACCAGTCAGACCATTGTTGACTATGCTGCCCCGGCGTGGAACTCCTACCTAAACAACCTGTCAGACCATTGTTGACTATGCTGCCCCGGCGTGGAACTCCTACCTAAACAACGTGTCAGACCATTGTTGACTATGCTGCCCCGGCGTGGAACTCCTACCTAAACAACGTGTCAGACCATTGTTGACTATGCTGCCCGGCGTGGAACTCCTACCTAAACAACCACAAAACAAAACTAGAAAATGTAAAAAATATCCATATCCAATAGGGAGCCGGTCGGCCGAGCGGACAGCACACTGGACTTGTGATCCTGTGGTCCAGGATTCGATCCCAGGCGCCGGCGAGAAACAATGGGCAGAGTTTCTTTCACCCTATGCCCCTGTTACCTAGCAGTAAAATAGGTACCTGGGTGTTAGTCAGCTGTCACGGGCTGCTTCCTGGGGGTAGAGGCCTGGTCGAGGACCGGGCCGCGGGGACGCTAAGCCCCGGAAACACCTCAAGGCAAGGCACTGAAGGAAAGATGGCGGGAAGCGGAGGCAGAGACTACAGGCCCAACTAGACGAGCTCTGACTGGGATGCTCACTTGAAGCTTTGCTCATGAAATGAGCTCCTCGCTACAAACTGTTGATTTACCAACTATGCAACATAGCAAGTACAGTCATTATCCGCCTAGACACAGGAGCCACGTGTGTGTGTGTGTGTGTGTGTGTGTGTGTGTGTGTGTGTGTGTGTGTGTGTGTGTGTGTGTGTGTGTGTGTGTGTGTGTGTGTGTGCTTAAGCCTATAGTTTAGACCTATTGTCTTGTGTATGATCCTGTGTATTTATGTATGTAGATTAGGTTACCATATTAAAAATCACTACAATCACCTTCTGTAGTGATTGTTGAATAAATCATTGAACTACATGTTTAACAGATCTCTAACCCTGTATACAGAGGTCAGAAGAAAATGTATACATGCTGGTTAGCATTGTAAATGTGTGGCCACGTCTGTGGTATAAACAAACCTGTGTTCACTCTTGGGGATTCGCTCGCTAGTTTCTACATACAGTCTGCCAGCAGAGATCATACTGTGTTACACACCTGTAACGTAGGCCTACGGGACCATAGGTCTATTCAATCAGGTGAAGGTGTGAGTGGGTGGAGAAGTGGGTGAGTAGAGGAATGAGTGGGCATTTTCAGCAGAGTCTCAGTCTCTGTCTCTGTCTCAGTCTCTCTCTCTCTCTCTCTCACACTCTCTCTCTCTCTCTCACTCTCTCTCTCTCTCTCACTCTCTCACTCTCTCTCTCTCTCTCACTCTCTCCCTCTCTCTCTCTCTCTCTCTCTGTCTCGGGGCAGGAATACCGGAGGTTCTGCTATATAACGCGAGTTACTACCTATGTGATAGTAGTCGATATATGACATTGTTAATGACCTGGTTGTTCTGTAATTCAACAACCAATCACCTGGAGAAGCAACGTGAGCTTCAATGTACTACATTCTTTCTGCCAGCAACCGTGCAACTGTGCGGGGTCCAGTGGGAATAGTGTCTGGTAGAAGGTCTACCATCTGTACTATACTGCAACACCTCAAAGGAACATGCAAGCAGCAGTCCTTGGGAGCGACTTTGCAATTCGCTGGTAATTCTGTTTCTATTTACAATGTTAGGTTGTGGAGGTGCGAAGCTAGTAATCCCCTCCCCCACCCCACAAGGCCAAGCAATAAGTGAGCACTGGTGAAAGAGATTGAGTATTTCTAGATGTAAAAGTGTACGTGGAGGTAAACCTGGTGACACTTTACTTGGCAACAGTATACCTTGTGACTACACAAGACCGATGGTTATACATGATGTAAACTTTTAAGAGTATACCAAAGAGGTAAAGGTGTACCTCAAAGGGCGGGTGGAGTGAGAATATGTTTAGCTCGAGTCATGGAATGTCAACACAAAACAGCTGATGTTGGCGCCAAAAGTTGTCGTCGTCACCGTGGCTTTCATGCTCCCGCCATGACGTGTCACAATCTGTGCCCCCTCGTCACGGGCCTGGCCTCGCTGCTTCCGGTGTTCCCTATTATACTGTCGAGGAGGGGGGGGGGGTGTATGTGCGTGTCGCGAGGGGTGTATGTACGTGTCGCGAGGGGTGTATGTACGTGTCGCGAGAGGTGTATGTACGTGTCGCGAGGGGTGTATGTGCGTGTCGCGAGGGGTGTATGTGCGTGTCGCGAGGGGTGTATGTGCGTGTCGCGAGGGGTGTATGTGCGTGTCGCGAGGGGTGTATGTACGTGTCGCGAGGGGTGTATGTGCGTGTCGCGAGGGGTGTATGTACGTATCGCGGGCGTGCGCGCGCATCTTTGCTTACCAACATCTACGTAAAAACTACATCTAGCTCTAAGGGGTCCCACTTCCTGGCGTTTAAAACGTTCAAATATTGTCACACTTGTTCTTGAGACTGTAAGTTAAGGCAGCCTCCAGGACTTGTGGTATGGGGGGTGTGATCCCCTTGTACACCATCTAGACTCAATACCTGTCTTTTGACGTGTCTCAGAATCATTTGTCTCCAACTTTGGTCTGTGTCACCTGGTTTTATCTTCATCTACTTCCTCTATCCATCTCTGTATCTTGTATGGTGGGATCATGTCACCTACAGTCTTTCTTCCCTCTAATGCAGTCAAGTTTAGATTTCTGAATCTGAGTTTAGATTTCTTATCTGTGTTGAGAAGACCCATGTGTGGAGGTGCAGTGTGGTGCAGGTGTGGACAGTGTTGCCATGCTGGTGAGGATGACAGGTGTAGGAGTGTCTTCAGGTAAGGGGAGTATAATGGCCGGAATGGTCCCTTCCTTGTATGTCTTGATATAATACCTCTCAGGTCTTTGATACTCCTGACACGCTCTCCATCTTACTGTATGTGTTACGTCTGCTCCTGCTCCTTTGTTTACTAGTTGTGTTTACTAGTTGTGTTTTTACGGGGGTTGAGCTTTGCTCTTTCGGCCCGCCTCTCAACTGTCAATCAACTGTTTACTAACTACCTATTTTTTTTTTTTTTTTTTTTTTCACACTATACACACACACACACCCCAGGAAACAGCCCGTGACAGCTGACTAACTCCCAGGTACCTATTTACTGCTAGGTAACAGGGGCACTTAGGGTGAAAGAAACTTTGCCCATTTGTTTCTGCCTCGTGCGGGAATCGAACCCGCGCCACAGAATTACGAGTCCTGCGCGCTATCCACCAGGCTACGAGGCCCTTTGTGTGTGTGTGTGTGTGTGTGTGTGTGTGTGCGTGTGCGTGCGTGTGCGTGTGTGTGTGTGTGTGTGTGTGTGTGTGTGTGTGTGTGTGTGTGTGTATGTCTGCTTTTATCTCAATTGTCTGCCTTCTACTGAGCCATTTAGTTGTGATTTATTAATTTAATAGGACGAGCTGGAATTTATATATTCCACAACATTAAGATATACAATTACAATTACAATTACAATTAAGATATACAATTACAATTCCCAGACCGCCTCCAGCAGGCCACAAGTAAGCTGTGTGCGCAGGATTTCGGGGGCCTCGTAGCCTGGTGGATAGCGTGCAGGACTCGTAATTCTGTGGCGCGGGTTCGATTCCCGCACGAGGCAGAAACAAATGGGCAAAGATTCTTTCACCCTGAATGCCCCTGTTACCTAGCAGTAAATAGGTACCTGGGTGTTAGTCAGCTGTCACAGGCTGCTTCTTGGGGGTGGAGGCCTGGTCGAGGACCGGGCCGCGGGGACACTAAAGCCCCGAAATCATCTCAAGATAACCTCAAGATAACCTCAAGATAACCTCAAGGATGCGAGAGACAATTCCTTTCTCTCTCCATTGCATCACTGACACACGATACTTTTGAGTCTCTAGATCCCATAACCAGTTTATAGCCCACAACTCATTCAGGAACTTAGACTGGGGTTTGGGCGAACTAATTGGTTCACAAACTGTGCTCCATTGATTAGCGCTGCTTCTTTATCTAATGAAACAAATCAGGAGGTAGCGATAAGGCAGAATGACTCTACACCACTGAAAATGTATACTATCTTGAGGTTATCTTGAGATGATTTCGGGGCTTTTTAGTGTCCCCGCGGCCCGGTCCTCGACCAGGCCTCCACCCCAAGGAAGCAGCCCGTGACAGCTGACTAACACCTAGGTACCTATTTTACTGCTAGGTAACACTAGGTACTACGTACTAGGACAGGGAGCTGGGATACTAGGACAGAGCTGGGATACGAGGACAAGGAGCTGGGATACGAGGACAGAGCTGGGATACGAGGACAGGGAGCTGGGATACGAGGACAGGGAGCTGGGATACGAGGACAAGGAGCTGGGATACGAGGACAAGGAGCTGGGATACGAGGACAAGGAGCTGGGATACGAGGACAGGGAGCTGGGATACGAGGACAAGGAGCTGGGATACGAGGACAGGGAGCTGGGATACGAGGACAGGGAGCTGGGATACGAGGACAGGGAGCTGGGATACGAGGACAGGGAGCTGGGATACGAGGACAAGAAGCTCGGATATGAGGACAAGGAGCTGGGATACGATGCCCTACCCCTTGAACCATAGAGGGGGATCGAACGCCGACCCGGCCAAACACAAAGCCAAAGCTGTACCGACCAGCCCAAGTGGATGGCGGGCCTGCAGTGAGTCACTCCTCAACATGGGAGAGGCACGCACAGTTAGCTTGACCACATGCAGACAGCTTGGTAACAAGTCATGCCTCTAGCAATAATTACCCGGGTTCGAATCCAGTTTCCAGCCAAGATGCCAGTCCTCTTCCTCACTCAGTATTCGTCACCGCAGACTCATTACATTATACACACATCACTTAACCTTGAGGTACACACCACCCACACACACACACACACACACACACACACACACACACATTGTTGATTGACAGTTGAGAGGCGGGACCAAAGAGCCAAAGCTCAACCCCCGCAAGCATAATTAGGTGAGTACACACACACACACAC
>NC_091225.1:16963975-17001475 GCF_040958095.1 Procambarus clarkii | reverse complement strand
AGCAGCCGCGTCTAGCAGCCTGGTTGATCAGTCCAGCAACCAGGAGGCCTGGTCGACGACCGGGCCGCGGGGACACTAAGCCCCGGAAGCACCTCAAGGTAACCTCAAGGTAGGGTTCGAATCCCATTATGATACACCTGCTTAAATGTACGTGGTGTTAATGCAAAGACATTTTCACATCTTGAGGGTTATCTTGAGATGATTTCGGGGCTTAGCGTCCCCGCGGCCCGATCCTCGAGCAGGCCTCCTTTTTGTTACACATCCCCCAGGAAGCAGCCCGTAGCAGCTGTCAAACTCCCAGGTACCTATTTACTGCTAGGTAACAGGAGGGGGGGGCATCAGGGATAACTTTTTGCCCATTTGTCTCCGCCTCCACCGGGGATCGAACCCGGATGAAATGACCTTCACCATAATGTCAAAGGTGGGAATATAAAGGTCTGGGAAGTAACCTATCACAAGATTATAACAGTGACAATTCGTGTGATATTTGTATTATGTAAATACCTTGGGGGGGGGCGGAGGGGGGCGGGGGGGGGGGGCAGAGGGGGCGGGGGGGGGGGGGGGGATTATGTATGTCAGAGGAGGGACTTGGTCTATAAATGGCTCACAAACAAAGGTCAACAAAGACACCTGGTAAATTGGCTTGTTATCAAACATAATGACATAAAATGTTGTTTTTGACAATTCACAATATTGTCTAGAGAGACTTACAAGGTCAAAGGTGAGCTTGAAGGTCAGCGAGCCCCCCCCCCTCCCTCCCCCCCCCAGACCCTGTCTTTGTCTAGGGTCCCCCTGGTATGGGGGGGGCGCTACCCCTCCCCCTCCACACCTTGTGTAGGGCCCCCCTTGTGTGTGGGGGCGCTACCCCCCCCCCCTCCACACCTTGTATAGGGCCCCCTGGTGTGTGGGGGCGCTACCCCCCCCTCCACACCTTGTGTAGGGCCCCCTGGTGTGTGGGGGCGCTACCCCCCCCCCTCCACACCTTGTATAGGGCCCCCTGGTGTGTGGGGGGCGCTACCCCCCCCCCCTCCTCCACACCTTGTATAGGGCCCCCTGGTGTGTGGGGGCGCTACCCCCCCCCCCCCTCCACACCTTGTATAGGGCCCCCTGGTGTGTGGGGGGCGCTACCCCCCCCCCTCCTCCACACCTTGTATAGGGCCCCCTGGTGTGTGGGGGCGCTACCCCCCCCCCCTCCACACCTTGTATAGGGCCCCCTGGTGTGTGGGGGCGCTACCCCCCCCCCTCCACACCTTGTATAGAGCCCCCCTGGTGTGTGGGGGCGCTACCCCCCCCCCCTCCACACCTTGTATAGGGCCCCCTGGTGTGTGGGGGGCGCTACCCCCCCCCTCCTCCACACCTTGTATAGGGCCCCCTGGTGTGTGGGGGGCGCTACCCCCCCCCCCCTCCTCCACACCTTGTATAGGGCCCCCTGGTGTGTGGGGGCGCTACCCCCCCCCCTCCTCCACACCTTGTATAGGGCCCCCTGGTGTGTGGGGGCGCTACCCCCCCCCCCCCTCCACACCTTGTATAGGGCCCCCTGGTGTGTGGGGGGCGCTACCCCCCCCCCCTCCTCCACACCTTGTATAGGGCCCCCTGGTGTGTGGGGGCGCTACCCCCCCCCCCCTCCACACCTTGTATAGGGCCCCCTGGTGTGTGGGGGGCGCTACCCCCCCCCCCCTCCTCCACACCTTGCGACGAACCACAACCTTCATCAAAAACAAATCGTTTTATACAACAAACAAATCTATACTAAAAATACAGCAGTGGACGATACTCACTTTCTCGCCAAGAATAATAGTGGCTGTCGCTATGAACTTTGTGTCTTACATATAACATTAAGAATCAAGTTCAAGTATGTTTATTGAGATAAGCAAGAAATACATCTCAAAGGGATAGAGTAGCTTAGGCTATTTCTACCCCCGTAACATTAGGAAATTTATAAGTCATTGTACAGCGTGACTTTTGAAGACAATGGTCAAGGTCTGAGCCTGAGGCGTAAATGGTTCCTTACACACCTGCCTGCGTCTCCTAGCCCTATCTTGGGCATCTGTCCCCTGTCCCGGCTCCTTACACATTTGTCCCCCTGACCTGGTCCCATCTTACACACCTGTTCCACGCCCCGGCCCCATCTTACACCAAGTTGCTCAAGATGCATCAACACTAACCATACAACTCTACACACATCACATCACACCACAACACATCACACCACCACACCACACAGCTCAGGAACCTGTATACCTGTTGATTGACGGTTGAGAGGCGGGACCAAAGAGCCAGAGCTCACCCCCCCCCCCCCCGCAAGCACAATTAGGTAAGTACAATTAGGTAAGTAAACAACTCTACACACATCCCAACACATCACAACACCACACACACCCACCACACAACTCTACACACATCACATCACAACACATCACAACACCACACAACACACACACCCATCACACAACACACACACACCCACCACACAACTCTACACACATCACATCACCCCCAACACACCCCAACACATCACAACATGTTTCTAATGATGCCACAATACAAGGGGGAAGATAAGAAACATAGATGAATGTCTCGCCCTTCAAGAAGACCTGGACAAAATAAGAGTATGGAACACCAATTGGCATATGGAGTTTAACGTGAACACATGCCATGTTATGGAATGTGGAACACAACATACACTACACTTAACCTACAAATTATGTGAAAGGAAATGTATATGTTTATCTCTCAGAATGTTCGGTAATATGTTTATTGTTTGTGATGTGTGTCTATGTATGTATTAACACGATGTATTGAACGGGGTGAGAATAGCTTGAGCTACCTCATCCCTTTGTGTGTATTTTACCTCAATAAACTTATTTCAATTTCAATTATGTGAGAACTCTTTAAATAAATCTGATAGAGAGAGGGAGATCTAGGGTGGTTCTAAATAGAAAACTATCACCTGAGAACCCCATAGAGAACATTTTTGCGAGGGGCCTGTACTACATTTTCCAATTTCAGAATTGCTTTTACATACATGGATGGTGAAATAGTAAAGAAATTGTTCACGACTTTTGTTAGGCCAAAGCTAGAATATGCAGCGGTTGTGTGGTGCCCATATCTTAAGAAGCACATCAACAAACTGGAAAAGGTACAAAGACATGCCACTAACTGGCTCCCAGACCTGAAGGGCAAGAGCTACGAGGAGAGATTAGAGGCAATAAATATGCCAAAACTAGAAGATAGAAGACAAAGAGGTGATATGATCACTACATACAAAATAGCAACAGGAATCGACAAAATTGATAGAGCAGAATTCCTGAGACCTGGAACTTCAAGAAGAAGAGGTCATAGACTAAACTATCTAAGCAAAGCTGTCGAAGACATATAAGAAATTCACTTCCGCAAACAGTAACAGACTGTTGAAACAAGTAAAGTGAGAAGGTGGTGGAGGCCAAAACCGTCAGTACTTTCAAAGTGTTATACAACAGAGAGTGCTGGGAAGACGGGACACCACGAGCATAGCTCTCATCCTGTAACTACACTTAGGTAATTACACTTAGGTAATTACACGTAACACACCAACCGCGCACTTTTCCCTGGCAGACCAGCATAGACCCCCCCCCCACCAACACACACACACACACACACACACACACACACACACACACACACACACACACACACACACACACACACACAAACACACACACACACACACACACTGGCCAAAGAGCCAGAGCTCAACCCCCGCAAGCACAACTAGATAAGTGCACACACACACACACACACACACACACACACACACACACACACACACACACACACACACACACACACACGAGAGAATGCTTAGAGGAAACACCAGCCGAGTAAGTCAAGAGGGTTGAGGAGAAGGAGGAGGGTGGTGGTGGCGGAGTGGGCTACAAGGTGTGCTAGGAGTGAGAGTTCTGCTATAGAGGAGGTGCCTCTTGTCACATGTGTTATTGTGCCACACTAACTTTCACCCTCGGCACCACCACCGCCACCACCACCACCAGTACTACCACAACCACCACCAACAGTACTATAAAGACAGCTGCCAATAATCCTATCACATTCCTGACACTTGTAACAGGGAGAGGGAGAGAGAGAGAGAGAGAGAGAGAGAGAGAGAGAGAGAGAGAGAGAGAGAGAGAGAGAGAGAGAGAGAGAGAGAGAGAGAGAGAGAGAGAGAGAGAGATACAGAGAGAGAGAGGAGGGAGAGAGAGAGAAGATACGTAACACTTGGCTCTGCCCCATATACAGTGATCCTCATTCCAGGTGTCATTCCCACGAAGGCATTATTAACATAATAATTACTGGGTGTGTGTAACCTCTCTGGCTCACACACTATCCCCCAGACTTTTAGTCTTTCTTGGCTTCTCCCTCCCCTCCACACTCTCCCTCACGGTAAGGTGGGTCCTGGGGGAGTAAGGTGGGTCCTGGGGGAGTAAGGTGGGTCCTGGGGGAGTAAGGTGGGTGCATGGAAACCCATGACAAGATCAGTGAGTCACAAATATCTGTCCTTCAATACAAGGACAAAAGGGCCAATGCACATATATAAAAAGCATCACAACACACACACACACACACACACACACACACGTGTGTGTGTGTGTGTGTGTGTGTGTGTGTGTGTACTCACCTATATGTACTCACCTATATGTGCTTGCAGGATCGAGCATTGACTCTTGGATCCCGCCTTTCTAGCTATCGGTTGTTTACAGCAATGACTCCTGTCCCATTTCCCTATCATACCTAGTTTTAAAAGTATGAATAGTATTTGCTTCCACAACCTGTTCCCCAAGTGCATTCCATTTTTCTACTACTCTCACGCTAAAAGAAAACTTCCTAACATCTCTGTGACTCATCTGAGTTTCCAGTTTCCACCCATGTCCCCTCGTTCTGTTATTATTACGTGTGAACATTTGATCTATTTCCACTTTGTCAATTCCCCTGAGTATTTTATATGTCCCTATCATATCTCCTCTCTCCCTTCTTTTCTCTAGTGTCGTAAGGTTCAGTTCCTTCAGCCGCTCTTCATATCCCATCCCTCGTAGCTCTGGGACAAGCCTCGTCGCTAACCTCTGAACCTTCTCCAGTTTCTTTATGTGTTTCTTCAGGTGGGGGCTCCATGATGGCGCGGCATACTCTAAGACGGGTCTCACGTAGGCAGTGTAAGCGCCCTAAAAGCTTCCTCATTTAGGTTTCTGAATGAAGTTCTAATTTTCGCCAGTGTAGAGTACGCTGCTGTCGTTATCCTATTTATATGTGCCTCAGGAGTTAGATTAGGTGTCACATCCACTCCCAGGTCTCTTTCTCGAATCGTTACAGGTAGGCTGTTCCCCTGTTAGCTGTTACAGGTAGGCTGTGTGTGTGTGTGTGTGTGTGTGTGTGTGTGTGTGTGTGTGTGTGTGTGTGTGTGTGTGTGTGTGTGTGTGTGTGTGTGTGTGTGTGTGTGTGTGTCCACTTGACAAATGGAATGCATTAGGCAGTGATGTGGTGGAGGCTGACTCCATACACAGCTTTCAAGTGTAGATATGATAAGAGCCCAGTAGGCTCAGGAACCTGTACACCAGTTGACTGACAGTTAAGAGGCGGGACCAAAGAACCAGAGCTCAACCCCCGCAAGCACAAATACGTGAGTACACACACACACACTCACTAATGCACACTTAAATACCTCATACAATTGGCTAAACGAATTGCAGACTTATTTTAATACTCTTAAATAAGGTCTCTACCCCAGGTGCGGCCCCCGGGAGAATTGACAGCGTGTCATAAGGACAAAGGTAACTGCAGAAGGCCTATTGGCCCATACGAGGCAGCTCCTATTTATAACCACCCAATCCCACTCTTGAGATTATCTTGAGATGATTTCGGGGCTTTTAGTGTCCCCGCGGCCCGGTCCTCGACCAGGCCTCCACCCCCAGGAAGCAGCCCGTGACAGCTGACTAACACACAGGTACCTATTTTACTGCTAGGTAACAGGGGCATAGGGCCACAACCACGTCGATACTCACCTGTATCAAGTACCAGGTGGACGGCGACGCCCTTGCTGGGAGATTATTGGAGCTGGTGCAGGTGCAGGGGTGAGAGAGGAGCCTTGTGTCCCGTGCACAGCTCTTCACTAACACCAAGTCCACCTGGAGACGGGGAAGTGTGACGCCTGCTCACTTATAAGTGTTCCGGGATGGCGGTCGCTTCACTTACACCGCCTACGTCACCTCTTGTTCCTTGCTCACTGTTCACAACTTCACTACGGAAGCCTTTTTTAGGAAATAAACCTGTGGTGAGTAGCTGGAACCACTCCGCCGCCAGACCAGCCCGCCGCCAGACCAGACCGCCACCAGACCAGCCCGCCGCCACTACCAGCCTTCTACCACCAGACCAGCCCGCCCCCGCTGCCACCAGACCAGCCCGCCCCCGCCACTACCAGCCCTCTACCAACCATCAGACCAGCCCGCCGCCACTACCAGCCCTCTACCATCACCAGCAGCCCGCCGCCACCATCAGACCAGCCCGCCCCCGCCCTTCAACAATGACAACACTCACTGCTTATTGCCTCTTGATGCCTCACTTCCTCTTGTACCCTTGTATGTGTCTCCTGCCCCACCTTACTCATCAGCTCTTGTCCCCTTTACTCACTCTCTCCTCTCGCTGTTACTCATCATCTCCTGCCCCACCTTACTCATAATATCCTGCTCCACCTTACTCGTCCTCATCCCCGTTGCTAGTACCGTTACTCATCCACACTTGTACTCATCGTTACTGACTCACCCTCATTGGCCACTAACGGTTACTGGTCACTCACCCGTTACCGACCACAGGAACAATGGTCACTACTACACAGTAACACTCATGTGCTTTCATGGCACTAAGCTTGCCTATCTTCTTGAGGTTATCTTGAGATGATTTCGGGGCTTAGCGTCCCCGCGGCCCGGTCCTCGACCATGGCCTCATTTTTCGTTACACATCCCCCAGGAACCAGCCCGTGACAGCTGTCTAACTCCCAGGTACCTATTTACTGCTAGGTAACAGGGGCAATAGGGTGACACAAACTTTTTGCCCATTTGTCTCCGCCGGGGATCGAACCCGGTACCTCAGGACTACGAATCCGAAACGCTGTCCACTCGGCTGTCACGCGTCCTATACTAATAAAGGCTAATACAAGCTACTAAAATCAAATACAACCCTTCCCTTCCCAATACATCATCAAACCACAAAATTCCTTCAGTCAGCCAACCGGATACCACAATCTGAACCACCCAATTGCAACAGGAAGTGTCCATGTATTATGTATAATATAATACACGTCCATGTATATGTATAATACACACGCAGCTTTTCTGGCCGAATACATTCTCTCAGCAACACACACAAAGGAAGTATAGGGGGAGCCACGAGGTCGCCCACAACACACCACAACAACCTGGCTGAACGTTCACCAGCCCCCTCCCCCTCCCCCACACACCCCCATATGACAACGTTTCAGTCCGTTGATTGATGAAGATTAAGCCACCCCAAAAGGTGGCACGGGCATGAATAGCCCGTAAATGGTGGCGCCCTTTTGAGTCATTACCAGTATCAAGACCTGATACTGGAGATCTGTGGAGGTGTGACAGCACCCTCCCAGACGGGAGATGTCTCCAATGTTCAGTTCGTTCAAGATGGCCACTTTACATTGCTTTAAGAAGGACCGAAACGTTCCCAACTTGTCATATACATGTGTGTGTGAGGGGGGAAGGCTGGGGAGAAGTACCAGCACTAATGGAACTTTGGGGAGTAGTTTTGGGGAGGAAAAGGGGTAGGGGGGGGGCAAGGTAAAGGAAATGGGTGTGTATGAGGACGAGGGTGTGTATGAGGACGAGGGTGTGTGTATGAGGACGAGGAGTGTGTATGAGGACGAGGGTGTGTATGAGGACGAGGAGTGTGTATGAGGACGAGGAGTGTGTATGAGGACGAGGGTGTGTATGAGGACGAGGGTGTGTGTATGAGGACGAGGAGTGTGTATGAGGACGAGGGTGTGTATGAGGACGAGGAGTGTGTATGAGGACGAGGAGTGTGTATGAGGACGAGGAGTGTGTATGAGGACGAGGGTGTGTATGAGGACGAGGGTGTGTGTATGAGGACGAGGAGTGTGTATGAGGACGAGGGTGTGTATGAGGACGAGGAGTGTATGAGGACGAGGAGTGTGTATGAGGACGAGGGTGTGTATGAGGACGAGGGTGTGTATGAGGACGAGGGTGTGTATGAGGACGAGGGTGTGTATGAGGACGAGGGTGTGTATGAGGACGAGGGTGTGTATGAGGACGAGGGTGTGTATGAGGACGAGGGTGTGTATGAGGACGAGGGTGTGTATGAGGACGAGGGTGTGTATGAGGACGAGGGTGTGTATGAGGACGAGGGTGTGTGTATGAGGACGAGGGGTGTGTATGAGGACGAGGGTGTGTGTATGAGGACGAGGGGCTAAGATGAAGGGTGTGTATGAGGACGAGGGGCTAAGATGAAGGGTGTGTATGAGGACGAGGGGTGAGTATGAGGGTGTGTGTATGAGGATGAAGGAGAGAGTACAAGGGGCCCGTACAGAGGAGCGGGAGGCGTCACGTCCGTCACCACCACAGTCTACAACACAACTGGCAGCAGGAGTGGCAGGCCAGGTACTGGTCCTCCCCGCCCCTCCTCACTCCCTCAGATTCCCGCCTACGGAGCTCTCGGCTCTCACGGCCGGGGCCCCCTCCTGCAGGTGGGGGCCCTCGTGTAGGAGGGGGCCCTCGTGTGGGTGGGGGCCCCTCGTGTGGGTGGGGGGCCCTCGTGAAGGCAGGGATGGGTGGGGGCCCTCGTGAAGGCAGGGATGGGTGGGGGGCCCTCGTGAAGGCAGGCGGGTGGGGGGGCCCTCGTGAAGGCAGGGATGGGTGGGGGGCCCTCGTGAAGGCAGGGATGGGTGGGGGGCCCTCGTGTCGTGAAGGCAGGGATGGGTGGGGGGCCCTCGTGAAGGCAGGGATGGGTGGGGACCCTCGTGAAGGCAGGGATGGGTGGGGGGCCCTCGTGAAGGCAGGGATGGGTGGGGTGTGTGAGATTGGGAGTGCATGACTGAGGGCGTGGGCGTGAGTGAGTGCGTGATGGGCGTGAGTGAGTGCGTGATGGGCGTGAGTGAGTGCGTGATGGGCGTAAGTGAGTGCGTGATGGGCGTAAGTGAGTGCGTGATGGGCGTGAGTGAGTGCGTGATGGGCGTGAGTGAGTGCGTGGGCGTGAGTGCTTGAGTGTGCGTGTATCTTGGGTTTTCTTTTGTTTTCCGCCCTGTAGAAGAGCGTGACTCTCCCTCATTCCTCTGTTCACCCCCTCCTTCCTTAAACCTCGCTTCCCTAATCCTTTCTCTCCTCTGCTCCCAATTCCTCACCCTCTTCACACTTCCCTAATCCCCCCCCCCCCCAATAATGCTTCCCTTATCCACCTGCCACACTTCCCTCCCTCACTCCCTCTCCCTTGCTCTCCCTCCCCCACTCTTAGTTCTACCTTTGTACGGGGTATTGTGGCGTGATCTCTCGTTTTCCATTCATGGGTTCACAGTTAGGTTAGGTTCGGGCAATTCGGTACATCGTTTTAATGACGTTGTGAACGCCTGAGAGATTGAGGTGTTCCTTCACTGTGTCGAACCCTCCTCCGCCCATCTCGCCATTACCTCCGACACATTGCTTAACTTTTTCTTAAGGCGGTGGCTAACATTCACTCACTCCTTCCACACAAAACACACACACACACATTTCCACACTAGGTGAGTACACACACACACACACACCCACACACCAGTTGATTGACAGTTGAGAGGCGGGACCAAAGAGCCAGAGCTCAACCTCCGCAAGCACAATTAGGTGAGTACACACGCACGCGCGCGCGCGCGCGCGCACACACACACACACACACACACACACACACACACATGGTATTTGTAGAAGCAAATATTATTCATAATTTTAAAACCAGGTATAATAGGGAAATAGGACCGAAGTCATTGCTGTAAACAACCGATGTTCGAAAGGCGGGATCCAAGAGTCCATGCTCAATCCTGTAGACACAAATAGGTGAGTACACCTACCTTACACTCACTTTCTGACACTTGCGACACCTCTGACCACACACCCGCTCACTTCCTGCTTCACACACTCGTGAGCACCAGCACCAAGACATGCCCCAGACACCACAACACACTCCGCCACAGCAACACCAGTCACGCAAACACTATTCAACAACTTGGGCTGGACGGTAGAGCGACAGTCACGCTTCCTGCAGGTTGGCATGCAATCCCCGACCGTCCAATTGGTCGGGCACTGTTCCTGTCCGCCCGTCCCATCCCAAAGCCTTATCCTGATCCCTTCCCAGTGCTATATTTGGTGCTTTACCCTGATAGTTCCCCTTCGCCAAGTACTTACCTACCAGTACTTGTCTATCAGTATCTACAGGTGACGTTTAGCTCTCTATTCCCCCGCCTCCAAGTCTTGCTGTACCTGTTGCGTTACAGTTTAACTGTTCTGATGTTACACGGTTTTGAGAGAGAAAGTGGACATGGCCACACTCTTCCTGATAAGAGGAATTGCACGGGTGACACAGCCGGAAACTGGAAGCACACACATGCCAGCGCCACATGGGGGATGTAAAGAGTGTACGGGCAGTTAACACAGAGTGAGTTGAAAGAAAAGGTCGGGGAGGCCAATTCATTGCAAAGTATTAAAATTAAATGGGAAATTATGACTAGAATTCCATCAAAAATCTTTGCCAAATTGAAGTGGAGGACCTCAGAGCCACAGCATGCGTCCCTTTTCCCAGGAACAATATACAGAGCGTCGGAATGGTTAGCAACACACAAAACACTAATTTTTTTTTGTATTTTGCCCCGAGAGGCGAGTTTATTGGGCAGCGCCACTCATCCTGTGAGTTGACACACCGCCATAGCAGCATGTACAACACTCTCCAATAGGAAGAAAACCCACTGGGTTGTTCATTCTGTCACTTGTACCCAGACACAGCTGGGACTTTCTTAACTGTCTCAAGTGAACAGCTCCTCAAACAAGATGATCACACAAAAGACGTCGACGAAACCCATGGCGGGAAACTGGTGCAGCATACAATGAATATGGCACCCCACATAACGGAGCCGCACACACACACACACACACACACACACACACACACACACACACACACACACACACACACACACACACACACACACACCGCTGCCTGGTTGTGGCACGCCTTCACACACCAACAATCAACCACTCCACTCGCTTAATATACTGTATATTATGTACAATGTTTGTATGTGGGGAGGGGGGGGAGGGCGGGGGAGGAGGAGGGAAAGGAAGAGGAAGGAGGGAGGAAGAGGAAGGAGGGAGGGAGGGAGGGAAGAGGAGGGAGGGAGGGAAGAGGAAGGAGGAGGGAAGAAGAGGGGAGGGAAGAGGAAAGGGAGGTGGAGGAGGAGGAGGGAGGGAGGGTGGAAGAAGGAGTAACTCCCAGGTACATATTGACTGCAACATGAACAGAGGCATTAGGTGAAAGGAAACATGCCCAATCATTTCTGTCCCGCTTGGCAATCGAGGCCGGGATCCCCAACTGACAGTCGATAACGGACCCCAACTGTACCACAAAATATAACAAAATAAATTAACACTACTCACCAAGAAAGCCTCAATAAAAGTGAGAAGTTGACCCTTCTCCCTTGCCTCATGTAACCAAATTAAACCATTCTACAAGTGGAATATATATTGAGAAGATCCAAATGTAAGAGGAAATGACTCGATAAAGACAACAACCACTGACAAATAAAAATCGTCATGGAAGTTGAAGGAGATGAAGCACACGGGGGATGACCTTGCCATCGAGAGGACAGAGGTAAATTTGAACACGGTATTGTTAGGGAGGGAAACCCCCTTGCCAGAGGGTATGGGAGTTGACCACCGCCTCCCTCCTCACACTCACATCATGCAACAGCTTCTAACCTGGCCTTCTCTCCTAATACTCTTGCTCCGTCGTCTTATCAACACTAGTGTTTACTGTCATCATCACCTCTAGTATTGGTGTGCACTGTTATAACTTCTATTATCTGCTGCTGTACCACCACTCTCATCCACTGCTGTCATCACCATTCACTAGTATCTGCCGTTGTCATCACCACTAGTATCTACTGTTGTCACCTCCACAAATATCTACTACCTGTACCACTATCACCACTTACAACTACCAGTAATATCATCACCAATAACATCCACAGTTATCACCACTAGTACAGTATGTCTAGGGTGCCTTACAAAGTTACCTGGGAGTGAGCATAACATCATCACTAAACAGTAACCTTGAACAAGCTACGAAGTTTATCAGTCACATACACATGGCTGGCAAATCCCTTCACAAGGACAAGCTCTTCCCACATTTTTGTCAAAACTATAATTGCAGGATGTTGACATGTTATATCTGCATGTTTCCTATGCAGTTTGACACAGAAAATTGAATGATTTAAGGTCCACCCTGTGCCTCTCTCCACTATATTTGCATGTACACTTATATAAAATAATGTAATAATAATAATAATACTAAATTTTCTCTAAAACACTTTGCATAATAGTGGTTTCATTATGTTTAACTCCTGTCCCCACAATTGTACATTGCTCTTATATTCTTTGTACATTCTTCATTCTTTGAATAAAAAATTGAATAATAATAATAATAATAATAATAATAATAATAATAATAATAATAATAATAATAATAATAGGAATGATGATACTCCGTCACTACAACAATGCAGGTAGCTGGAGAGAAGAAATAACAGCAAGCATGGTGTATGCTTCCTTGTGAGCTTTTTACTGACAATTCCCGAGAGTGGTGGAGGAAGCTCCGGGGAAGGGAGTGGGTGTGCGCAGGTACAGCACGCAGCCAACACTGCTTGTCACGGTTGCATGCTATTACTGCAGCTTTTTGCTCTCTTGGTGACTCTGTCTTTGTCTTCCCTCGGTGGGTGTTAGTTTCCAAGTTGAAACATTTGTGATTTAATGTACATCACTCATTATTAGCATATATTTCAATATTGTCACCATCTTATCAACATTAAGATACTATTGTTGTAATATGGTACTACAGTATTAGTGTTAGTATGTCTTCTTGAGGTTATCTTGAGATGATTTCGGGGCTTTTTAGTGTCCCCGCGGCCCGGTCCTCGACCAGGCCTCCACCCCCAGGAAGCAGCCCGTGACAGCTGACTAACACCCAGGTACCTATTTTACTGCTAGGTAACAGGGGCATAGGGTGAAAGAAACTCTGCCCATTGTTTCTCGCCGGCGCCTGGGATCGAACCCAGGACCACAAGTCCAGCGTGCTGTCCGCTCGGCCGACCGGCTCCCTCAATAGTCATAATATGACTATTGATGTCAATAATATGAATCATACTGTTGCTGTAATAGTGTGATTACTAGCATTACAACTATTTCATTATATTTAATTGACAAGAAGGCCTGCTAAAGCAATATTTAGTAGTGTGTTGCCTTAGGGTTGGTTGAATTGTGTTCAGTTCAAAATTGTGTGCTGTAACCCTTGGTTCACTGCCTCATACACATGAGGCAGTGTAACAAGTGCAGCAGTCTACATACACATGTAGGCACTATATGAAAAAATGTAACAAATTTAGGACTGCCATTCTATTAAACAAAGTACTTTAGCTCAGTAAAGTCAAATATTATATACATATTTATATGTAATAACTTTTTTATGCTTGGTTGTGTCAAAGTTATGTAATAACATAATAATTTATGTAATAATAATTCATGTTATTAATATTATTATGTTATGTAATAACATAATAATAATTTTTATGTAATAAGTTATTTGTAATAACTTTTTTTTATGCTTGGTTGTGTCATAAATCTACAATTTTTTAACAACAGGCATACATACATTTGTTCACTTGCTCACTCACTCTTTCCAGAAGGAAAGCGGGAAGTGACCACTGCAGTGGATATGAGACACGGAGAGAAATGTTGATGAGTTTGTGACAAAATATCTTCCTCAGTCGCCATGTTACAGGGACCACAATAATGAGAGATGGCAATAAAACAGCAAGACTAGACCTCATATTCACTCTGAGTGGGGCAAACATCATTGAGTACAATACCCCTCTAGGAGCAAATGACTACCACTTGCCAACATTCAACATTTTTTGTCACGGCCTAGTTCCTGAGTAACGACAAGTCTGATGAATGTGCAAGGACCAAAGTACAGTATTTATACATTTATCCATTTATGGGTTTAGATTCCCTAACCAGAGCAAGTTAGAACTAGCTTCTAAAATTCCATCTCAATAGAAGGAACAGACTTTTATGAAACAAAAAATAATTAAACAGAAGTTAAACTGAAAAACAAACTGGTCTTACCTGTGGAAGAAGAACAACTGATGAAGAAAACCCAAGGCAAAAGAACATCAGTGACATTCTATACACCCAAGTGCAGCACAAGTACAATGAAGCCAAGGGACATCCAATAAGTAGTGAAAGGCCAAAACCCTAATGAACCTTGGAGAAGAGAATGAACATCCCCTAAAGCCAACAGCTGGAGGCAATGGCCAGGAGGAAAGCCACCTTAAAAAATGAAAAATGGAATTCTCAACTGAAGGAGCACACATCCAACTTAAACAAAAGTGAGAGAGGCTCCATTACGGTCAAACAAAATGAGGAGACAGTATTAGGAATCCAAGAAGAACTACAAGAAAAAGACTTCACCACAGTATCCGACACAGGACATAGCAACATGATACCATATACCTGTACATTAATATCAGATCTTAATGGTCAGTGATACCCAAAAATATTGCCACTAAACCTGGGAGTCTGGAAGTGATAAAACGAGAAAAAATGTAAAAAGTCACCACACAATATAAAAACACTACTAAAGAGCAGTGATACACCTTGCTACCATGTCAATTTACATTAGGTCATAAATGCTTAATGGCTTCCAAGAAACAAATCTCAAACAATGGGGTGCCAGTGTTTACACCCTTGGGATGCCAGTGTCCAAAGCTAAGAATGCAAATATCCAGACACCAAGGGGGCCCTGAACATCCAGAAACCAGTTACAATAAGTTTTCTATGAGTGTTGTCTAATTGTAATAAAAAAACAGCGTTGAATGTAATGAAACACCATTTTCTGGGCGAGACCCGGAGACTCCCTGGAGCTTCAGGGGCTCCCCAGAAATGGGAGTATAACATGGACCAAATTATACATAACCATTTATATACTGTAATCAGGATGTCCAAGCACTTAGCACCAGCTATAATTGCAGTCACTATTATTTTTTGGGTTAATACCTCAGTGGGTATTGTATGTACAGCTTCCATTCTGGCATAAATTATATAATGTCTACTCTTTTGATTCATACTACAGTATATGTTTTTCAAATCAATTACTGTATTATTAGTTGCAGGATGAAGATCAATAACCTTACCCCTTGCACTACACACAGCATAATATGATTGACTGGTGGTGTGCCTCACATCACATGATGTTTTTAGATACTGTACTGTACTTTGCAATATTTAAAACTCTCACTAATATACAATGTTCCCAATCAGTATTTAAGGCCACCAATAAAGAAATTTTAATTTTATACATCTTATACAAATTATCTACATAAATTTTTACATTTATAATTGTATTAAAATAAAATTCTAAAAATGTATCTGCCATCTTGAAAAGTAATATACAATTTTGGGACATTGTTCTTATGCTCAGAGCATGGTTTTCAACACTATATGAAGACAAAACCTTGCTTTAAATACTATGCTTCTGTGCATAAACAGAAAATGCCTTGTACATTCCTAGTACAATGCAAGGGTTAAATGTCTACTAATAGAAACTCTACCCTATAGTGCCCATGCAATTTAAGTTACACAATCATGTATCCATGGCAGTCATTGGGAGGATAAACCCTCCATGCAAACTGCACGTACTATCAAGAAGATATATCCATGCAGTGCAGCCGCCCATAGGCCTCGTGTCCAACTTCATTAACAATTATTAGCTTAGGAAATGGTTCATTATTTACAGTAGCTTACTATTCAGTTATTCCTGGGAAAATGCTGTGCTTTCTTTGATATCCACTCTAATACAGTATCATCCAAAACAAGAAGAATGTATATTGTGCACAACCATACTTGAATTTTATAATAATTCTTGTAAGAGGGTATTTTTATTTAGTGATTCCCTCCTACTTGCTTACATTTCATGTACATTATTTAAAATTAGGAAACACAGAACAAATTTTACATTAAAGATACACTTCAAATATAAGAGCACCAAGTGAATGACACAACTACAGTACTGTATTTTGAATTTGTGGGACTCAAACAAACCAACAAGATATGTGCATTACATATGGGTCCCAGAAGTACAGTCGGCTTCGTTCTCGACTCACAATCGAGAATTCAGGGTTCGAATCCCGGGCGGGACAGAAATGGGTGACCACGTTTCCTATCACCTAATGCAGCTGTTCACTTAGCAGTAAAAAGGTACCTAGAAGTTAGTCAGCTCGTTGTGGGGTTGTATCCTGGGGTAGGGTCAGTAATTCGACCCTGGGGGAGGGACCTCGATATAAGTCTAATATGTCCTGTATGTTTAAACTAGCTTCCTGTCACCCTACACAATGAATTGATTATTATATATTTTAAAACACAAAATGGAACATACAGTACACAAAAGAATATTACTGTACTTCATTCTCCCGATAATCGTACCATTCTCAATTTATTGAAAAAACCGAGGCAAGCGCCTCAACAATAAGGTGGTCACCTCAATTACACCTCCATCTGCTTCTAGGTCCCACTCCCCTCTGGAGTGAAAGAGGTGTGGGACTACACTATGTGAAATGTATGAGAAATCTACTTTTACAAACATAAACAAACATTCTCACACAACTCAACAACTTGCAAACACTGAAACTGAGTAATTTAAATTAACATTAATAAAACCACTAACAAATAATTGAACATTTTGATTAATGACAGCAAAAGCTAGACATTGCCAGTCATTACATTATGTTTTTGCATGTTATTAGACAACAGACCACATTAGAAAATGACCAGGACTCTACCAAAAGCAATATATAAACTCTCATTACTACCTGACCAACTACCTACCTGAACTACAACCTGACCTCTATGTTTGCCTGTATTACCTGTATTCAGTTTTGAGAGTTCTTCTATTTTCCAACCCCTTGTTGGCCCAGGCTTGTACAGTATAGAGATATCTTGATCAGTAAGACTGTTGCTATCAGTTGTTAGCATGTCTACAATCATTACAACCTATATGATATGGCACTTACTACAGGAATTTGTCCAACTGCCTCTTGAAAATTTCAATTTTTTTTTTATTCCAGCATTATCTTATATTTAGTAGGAGGAAAGTTGAAAAGCAGTGGGCCTCTGCTGTACCCAAAGATTATGGTTATATTAGATACAAACTTAAGAAGAACTGCACTATGTGCATGGAAAAAGTACAGTATGTTTTAACTTGCCTTGTGTGAATAATGTGATAATAATTGTTTTATCCTGTACCCAAATAATGCAGAACCTATTGGCTTGAATCTAAATACCAACAGCACAATGTCTCATCTGCCTTTACCCAACATACGAACAAACATTTACATTTGTAGATGTTCATTCTTCAGACAATTCTCGAAATGAGAAAGCTATGCATGATCTCCATAGACACACTGACAAATCAAACATTAAAATGATATTAAAAAGAAAACCACTTTCGAATGAAAGTCTCTAAATGACAATGGTGTGTAATATATACTGTAATCTACAGCAGGAGGAGGTAAGCAGCCAGAGAGGAGCACAGCAGTGTTCCTGGGGCCGTGACCTGACCCCCACACACACACACTTCCTGCTGGCACACGCACTCAACTCACCACAGACAGCAACACACTCAGGCACTCCTCCCCTCAAGAGGCAGCAGCAGAGGAACTCTTCAAGATGTGTGGAGGCTGGAGTACAGAGCTCCCAGGCAGGTGCGGGTGACCAAGGTTACCTGGGCAGGCAAGTGCTGCTTCCTTCAGGGCCACACATTACCTCTTCCAGAGAACACTCTTTATTTCATCTCTCAGACGCTGGTATTACTTTAAGAAGCAAGGAAGACGTCAGGACTCACCAAGATGATAAACAGGAGCTGGTGACGGCTGCCTCACGATCACACACACCAGGAAAACTGTATTTCCCCCGAAGACACTGGAGCACCAAGCTGTCACAAACCCGTTTTGTTTACTGGAGTTCACCGCAGACTTCACACACTCCCTTGTTCCCCCGCCTCTCAACCCCCACAACCCCCCAAAACCCCTCCCGTCGCCCCGGGCCCCTCGTCACCCTCCACCCTGTCCTGTCATCCCGGGCCCCTAGTCAGCCTCCACCCTGTCCTGTCATCCCGGGCCCCTAGTCAGCCTCCACCCTGTCCTGTCATCCCGGGCCCCTAGTCAGCTTCCACCCTGTCCTGTCGTCCCGGGCCCCTCGTCAGCCTCCACCCTGTCCTGTCATCCCGGGCCCCTAGTCAGCCTCCACCCCGTCTTGTCGTCCCGGGCCCCTCGTCAGCCTCCACCCTGTCCTGTCATCCCGGGCCCCTAGTCAGCCTCCACCCCGTCCTGTCGTCCCGGGCCCCTCGTCAGCCTCCACCCTGTCCTGTCATCCCGGGCCCCTAGTCAGCCTCCACCCTGTCCTGTCATCCCGGGCCCTCGTCAGCCTCCACCCTGTTCTGTCGTTCCACGTCCCTATGTTCCAGCAACAATCCAAGATTATCATACGAACATGACTTTGGGGCTCAAGACCAATAAAATGGGTATAAAATTCACGTCAATTTTAGAATAAACAAAGCAAAAACGTCTTTAGGAAAACTGAGGAGATTCCGGATCCTTAGCACGAACATACAGCTACACCTATACCTCAGGGAGGAGTGTTGAGTCCCACCCTGTTTAATATACAAATGAAGAAGATATCATCTGAGAGATACTCAAATGGGGTAACTCCGATCATATATGTCGATGATGCTTTGTTTCAGGGCAAAGATATTTCAAAGGTTCAAACGGTGTTGGATAATTTCGGAAATCTGTCACCATATGAGACTGGTGGTTAATGAAGACAAAACTGAGTTTGAATGTAGAAGTCAGAGGCCCGTTATATTGAAAATAAACGGTAAAAATATAGAGAGTTAATATATATGAATATTTAAGCATATATGTTGGATATACCCATGAAAGTTTGGAAGCTGAGATGAACAGACTGTTGGGTCAATGTCGGAAGAGATTACAACCTCTGAAGGCCTTGGCATGCTGTGGAAAGGGAGTGGGAGTCCCTGTGCTACGAATGATATACTTGAGTACTGTAAGATCTCTTATTGATTATGCTGCACCTGTCATTTCTTGTTTTGGTAAAGGTAGGATGGGCAAGTTGGAGAAGGTACAAAATGAAGCCATGAGAATTATCTTAGGATGCCCAAGAAATGTTACGATTGAGATAATGAGGATGGAGTTGAATCTGCAGAGTATTGGGGATATAATTTCAGAGATAAATGTAGCCTCTGCCATTAGATTAATGAGAGGTGGGGGAGCTAATGAATTAATCCTTTAGGTTCAAAAGATGGGAAGTAATGTTATTGGACGCCGCTTAACTGACAATGTCTCTTCAACGTAGGCTGAACTCCAAGGTGTATAAGCAGGATAACAGGCAATAGTCAAATGTGGTAAAAATGCCTGCTTCTTTATTGACAGTAGAGGAGCGTTAGTCTTTAAATAGCAGACGCCCAGTATACCAGAATATTGTGAAAGAGTGTAGAGAGAATGTTAAGAAATTAGAAAAAACTGGGTATAAAATATGATTCATGTGGATTCCTTCACATGTGGGAATACGGTTGAATGAGGAAGTTGATGAGATGGCGAAGAGAGCCACGGAAAAAACTCTTGTTGATGTTGTATGTCAGATAACCTTGAAACAAAAAGAATCAAGATGATCCAAGAGGGTGAAGAAATGGTAAAGAGAATGGCAATGGTGGACAGTGGTAACACACTTAAGAATTATTCAATAATAAATACAAACTCGTCCTTCACCTATGGTAGAGGAAAGTCTACTTGGAAGGATTCAATTTACATGAGATTAAGATTAGGATACAAATATATCTGGCAATACGGTGTTGATGTCAGTGAAAAAGATAAGGAGTGTAAATTATGTAGTATGCCGCACGCCCACACCTTAGAACATTATGTATTAGAGTGTCAACTTATTGATAACTATAGAAATAAGGAAATAAGTAGTGTACCACATCAAATTGTTTGGATGTGTGATAATGGTATGATAGACAGTATACTTAGGAACTACAAGAATTTTGCCCCAAGAGTGTAACAATTAGATGCTGTACTTACTATATTAACCTGCAATGTTAAATGAGGTTCTTGTATTGTGATTTGTGTATTTGTACTCACTGAATATGTGCGCCCCTTGAGGGACTTGAAGTAGAGAGGGGGTAGAAATAGCCTAAGCTACTCTATCCCGTTGAGATGTATTTTTTTCTTGTCTCAATAAACATACTTGAACTTTCCCTTCACCTGTGCCTCTACTTCCTCTTTACTCCCCCCTCCCCCCACAAAAAAACAAGAAAATAATCAACCTCTGCCATTCTCCCCCCCCCCCTCGCCTCAGGCTTCTCAATTGCCTCCAAAAATGTTGATAACATAATACTGAATATTGAAGTCACTCGCTATGTGTCCCTGCAACCCGTTCTCGCACTTTCGTATAGTCAATATTGACTTATTAAATACGTGCATATGTATTGTATCAGGACGAAGGACACGTCGATTCATACATAATCATTTTGGATAACGTCGGTTCAGTCCAAACAAAAAAACTTTTTTTTTTTTTGCAGGGATATTCCTGCGTGGGCCCTGAGCCTCTGCATGGCCCACTAAGTGTTGTTTGTTTCTGTTTTACTTGGTTCGTTTACTGATAATGATGAATACACGAACCCTTTCGTATATACATATGCGCTGGCTCGTGTTCGCTGTTCTTCTCGTCTTCCAAGAAAAAAATGACTAAAATCGAGGCAATAGAAGTTGATAATAAGTTAAGAATACGAATAAATAGATGGCACATTATCATATAATTAATGCATGTCTTAAAATAATAAATAAATTAGGTTCTTTTAATTTGTCCTTATGCAATTAAATAAATAAAAAAGCGTTCCTAATGTGACGATGTCTATTGAATTTTGTAACTAGCTCATCAAGATTGTAACTTGCTTAGCTAAATAAATTGTGGGGTTCAGTCCCTGAGCCCATTATGTGCCTCTGTAACCCTTTCCACTACCACCCACAAGATGGGTATGGGGTGCATAATAAATGAACTAAACCAACCTGCCTTAACATCTTTATATTATGATAATCACATCAACATATCAGCATTAAGATCAGTGTGAAATTCCTGTTTTGGCCAGAATGTCTACCACTCTGCATGAATGGACTTTGTAATGTTTCTTTTCGGCAGCTTTATTTCCTCAGTTTCTGAACTGGTTTCTTTAGCTTGTATGTTGTAATGAACTATTCCAACATTTACAGTTGTTCTTCCTTGTGAAGATTTAACAAAAAATTGTGTTTGTAAGGGTGATAAAGTTCAGCCCCGGCAGCACTCAGTCTTACTCCATAGTTCCACATTTGTGGGACTGGAATAAGCCTAACTTGTATATATACACTGGCTGCCTGTCCCCTACACAATGAATTATCATTAACTATTATATACAGTATGCCCGGGTAAGGCGAACACAGTACAATTTAGTCACACGAGATTCATAGTTGGGAATTCACTACCAAATTACAATATATAAAAGTATTTTTCGTGTGAAATGCTGTTATTTTATGCATCATTTGTTGTTTTAATAATATTACGGCCATCTCAACAAAGAACAGTACATCCTAAGCAGACGTTATATGATGATATTATCAACAGTAGATAAAAGAAAATTAATTGTTACCTAATACCAGAATAGTATAAAAGATTACCATAAGCTATGGGATTTGTAGATCAGTGTTTAAAGGGAATTCGGAGGTAATAATGATACAGCTAATGCCATCTGTCGGCAAAAGAGAACACTATTAACTGGCTGGTCAATAGTAGCCATAAGGTACAGCTTACGCCATCTGTTGACATCAAATTACACTTATAACAAATTACCCCACAAAATACTACTAGCGCCATCTCTTTTTTTTCCAACGCACTATAAATAGCCAAACAGCAACCCATAAGGCGGGTTGTTGTGCTCGGGTAGGAAGTTCCAAGCTCCGCCCACAAGTGGTATGGGGTGCAGTGCGGTCTGCTGCATGATGCGAGGAGGACGTGTTGCTCCGCATCTTCGTGTTTGCACGTGGCTGCTGCAGCTAGATGTTGTGAATTTGTTCTCGACTGTTGCAGTGATACAGTGCCTTTGTGTATCGAGGAAATGGCTGAGGCGGTCTGCCTAGGTGATGGAAGATCCTGTACTGGGCCTGGAGAGTGTGACAGTGGGGATGGCAGACAGGATGATACTAGGCCGTATCAAGCAGTAGTAAACAGATATAAACGGAGAAATATTCAAAGACAGCGAGACGAAGACAGTGAGGAGGAAATAACAAAGAGACCAAAAAATGAAGACATGCTCAGCAGGACGCGGGAGATGCAGACTAATGGAAGGAAGAGGCTGTTGTTCCCTACAGCATGTCAACTGAATTTCCATCAAAAGCTGGAGTGGACGGTTCGTTTGGCTAAGGAGTTTTTTTTAATATGAACCACTATTCAAGGAGGGTCTTCACCGGCCCTATATAACAGTTGGGACAGAGGAGGCCGTGGAACACCTAACGAAGGATGGGTTTGAGAATATTGTGATGGTTACTCCGGAAAAAGGTATGATGTACACCAAGGTCATAGTGTTTAAGTATCCAACTTATTTGGATCCTGATTATCTATTGCTCAACAATGATAGTGTTGTTTGGGCAAAGAGGAACAGTGTTCGTGGTGAAAAACAAAGCCAGGTTGTTGCCTTGGTAAAGGGTGAGGCTCCAGAAAGAATTTTTGTGCAAGGACTAGGCTACAGGAAAGTTGTAAAATACATTGAGGAGCCCATATTATGCATGAAGTGTTCTCGTTGGGGACATATGGCTTGGAAATGCCAGTTTGACTCCAGGTGTCGGTACTGTGGTAAGAAACACGACTCTCGAGAGTGTAGAGTCAAGATTAAAAACGGTGAAAAAATCGTCCCATCTTGTTGCAATTGTCGAGGAAGCCACAATGCTGGTTCCTATCTATGTCGCATGAAGCCTCATCTGAGAGACTCGAGGACGGGTGCTACAAGCAGGATAGATGTATCCTCGAAGGAAGGAAAGATTGTGCAGCAGGAACATGGAGGAAACAGTTGGAAGCCAATGACAGCGCCTATGAACAATGTGTGGGAGAAAGGAACAGAGACAATTAAGGCGAGCCTAGGGAAAGTAGGAAATGCAGCTGAAAAAATTAAACCTTGTGGAAACAAGGTTCAGGTCAATATAGTGAACTCTGAGGTTGGTACTCAAATATTGGAATATCTAAAAAAACTAGAAAAGAGGATTGAGGCATTAGAAAAATTAACTATGGGGGGTAGACGGGGTGAAGATGGTGGTGAAACAGGACGTGAAGTGGAAAGTGAAACAGGACGTGAAATGGAAAGTGAAACAGGACGTGAAATGGAAAGTGAAACAGGACGTGAAATGGAAAGCCAAACAGGACGTGAAATGGAAAGCCAAACAGGACGTGAAATGGAAAGCCAAACAGGACGTGAAATGAAAAGCCAAACAGGACGTGAAATGGAAAGTGAAACAGGACGTGAAATGGAAAGTGAAACAGGACGTGAAATGGAAAGTCAAACAGGACGTGAAATGGAAAGTGAAATAGGACGTGAAGTGGAAAGTGAAACAGGACGTGAAATGTGCGTTGAAGAAAGTAAGGAAGAACATGACGTATTGATGATAGAGGATAGTCAGGAAAATGAACTTTCTAGTAGTGTTAGCGTTCAACCTTCTGTAGTGACAAATGTCGAAACAAAGGTTAAAGTAAAACGGTATAGAGAAATAAGAAAGAAATTAGATATGAATAAGATCACCTTTGATGCTAGTAGCTGTTGTGCAAATGAGGAGAAAGCAGAAATGTTACAGTGTTGGGAGAGTCTGTCTGAGAAAATCTCGTATCTCATGGAATGTGACAGACAGGGCAAAGGTAGTTTTATTAAATCATGGATGAAAGTAGAGTGAGAATATTATCTTGGAGCGTTAATGGGTTAAAATCTAGTGCGGTGGATGTACACTATTATACTCTTAGATAGTACTATATTAACCTGATATGTTACATGGGATTCTTGTATTTGTACTCACTGAATTTGTGCGCCCCTTGAGGGACTTGAAGTATGGGAAGGGGTAGAAATAGCCTAAGCTAATCTTTGATTTTTTTTTTTTTTTTTTTTTTTTTTTTTTTTTAACTTGTCTCAATAATCCTACTTGAACTTGGAAGACCATTATGTATTAAAGTGTCAAATTATGGATAACCATAGAAATAAGGAAATAAGTAGTGTACCACTTCAAATTGTTTGGATGTGTGATAATGATATGATAGACAGAATACTTAGGAACTACAAGAATTTTGCCCCAATGATTGTAACACTTACTATATTAATATGCAATGTTAAATGTTGTATTGTGATTTGTGTATCTGTACTCACTGAATTTGTGCGCCCCTTGAGGGACTTGAAGTAGAGGGGGGTAGAAATAGCCTAAGCTACTCTATCCCTTTGAGATGTATTTTTTTCTTGTCTCAATAAACATACTTGAACTTGAACTTGTATGGGGTGCATAATAAATGGCATATCATTGGCAGAAACTCTTTGTTGACATTCGCACAACAGCCAATCACAGGAAGGGATCAGCTAAAGGTTCCATCCACTTAATAAATCATCTTTATTCAACACTCTTTTAACACAACTATATTCTTTATTCATCCTTGCATATGACATTCTACTTAAAGTTTGATCTACCTAAAAAGTGAAAGGCTAAGTATTTAAAAGCATTAATAAAGTGATAATTAAATACTGCAAGATGTAACGAGTGTTACAGAAACATGGGCTGGCTACCTAACTTGTGACGTCTTCAGTGGGGGTTGCCTCACACAAATAATATCGGCGATACAATGCTCTGTTCTCCTATAAAACTCGATTATTCAGTTAGATGGAAATTTCTGTTTTGTACAAAACGAAGATGTTGTGTTTGAAATAAAGATATTGTTGTGCAAAAAGACGTATTTATTCGTTTGCATTTAATTATAGAAAGAGTGTTGCCATTCCCAGCAACAACCAATCACAGGAAGGTATTTGCTAAAAGTTCGTCTCCTTGTTGACGTCCTCGGGAGCGACACAGATCTAGCTGATGGCTTGCTGTTTCATCTCTTGTATATAAAAAATATGAATATTTCGGTTACTATGATTATTAAAAGAATGAGATTATAACAGTTTTTACACAAAATGGCTAAATTTTGCCATTAAAAAGAGCTCATAGTGGATTTTGTAACAGTTTTATGGAAAGCGTTGTTAGTTTAGTTCATTTATTATGCACCCCATACCCATCTTGTGGGCGGTAGTGGAAAGGGTTACAGAGGCACATAATGGGCTCAGGGACTGAACTCCACAATTCATTTAGCTAAGCAAATTACAATCTTGATGAATTAGTTACAAAATTCAGTATAAGTCGTCACATCTTCAATGGGTTTTAGATCGATCACAAGTACAGTTTCTAAATTAAGCAACTGACATGTGGAGAGCTAGTGTCACAATTGATATGTTTGTCCTGCACACCGCCCCCATCCAGTGGGCAGTGGTTCAAGTTCAAGTATGTTTATTGAGACAAGAAAGAAAAACATCTCAAAGGGATAGAGTAGCTTAGGCTATTTCTACCTTCCTCTACTTCGAGTTTCTCAAGGGGCGCACAAATTCAGTGAGTACAAATAGACAAATAACATTACAAGAATCCCATTTAATAGTTGCAGGTTAATATATTAAGCACAGCATATAATTGTTACACTCTTGGGGCAAAATTCTTTTAGCTCCTAAGTATACTGTCTATCATATCATTATCACACATCCAAACAATTTGATGTGGTACACTACTTATTTCCTTATTTCTATAGTTATCAATAAGTTGACACTGTACTGTAACTCTGCAACTTTGTATGTACTTTTCCTAAATAAATTATTATTATTATTATTATTATTAGAGTAACCATGGGGTTTATTTATATTTTTAATACAACAAAAATTTATTATTACAATGTTTCGATTATTTCTGAGGCCCATTATTTCTGAGTGGGCCCAAAAATTTATTCCCCTAAATAAATACACATTATTATCATTATGATTGACTAAATCTAGTCCTTGCAGGCGAGATCAGTTGTGAACGCCAGCTAGCGCACAAGTACAAGAGCGCCCAAAATTAACACATAAGACATGTAGAGACAGGCGTGTAGCTTCAGACTTTGTTTTTATTAATAAATATTACATGTTAAGAGTTTACTCCTAATACATATTATTATATATTAGTACAACAATCACACAGTAAATGTAATAGGAGTCTACCCAAAAACTGGCCACAGTCAAGTGTTTTGTGCGTTCGACCATGTTTGTGGCCGAAGTGTAAACACTGTCGCGCGTCGTTCTTATGAAGTCAGGATTATGTCCATCACATCACTCAACTTCATTTAATAACTATATGCCTGTTAACTAGAAGACTTTAACTGTTAATAGTCTTATATTGGGGTTTTAATATTACGTAAGCATTATATATATATATATATATATATATATATATATATATATATATGTCGTACCTAATAGCCAGAACGCACTTCTCAGCCTACTATTCAAGGCCCGATTTGCCTAATAAGCCAAGTTTTCATGAATTAATGTTTTTTCGTCTACCTAACCTACCTAACCTAACCTAACCTAGCTTTTTTTGGCTACCTAACCTAACCTTACCTATAAATATAGGTTAGGTTAGGTTAGGTAGGGTTGGTTAGGTTCGGTCATATATCTACGTTAATTTTAACTCCAATAAAAAAAAATTGACCTCATACATTGAGAAAAGGGTTGCTTTATCATTTCATAAGAAAAAAATTATAGTAAATATATTAATTCAGGAAAACTTGGCTTATTAGGCAAATCGGGCCTTGAATAGTAGGCTGAGAAGTGAGTTCTGGCTACTAGGTACGACATATATATATATATATATATATATATATATATATATGTCGTACCTAGTAGCCAGAACTCACTTCTCAGCCTACTATGCAAGGCCCGATTTGCCTAATAAGCCAAGTTTTCATGAATTAATGTTTTTTCGTCTACCTAACCTACCTAACCTAACCTAACCTAGCTTTTTTTGGCTACCTAACCTAACCTTACCTATATATATAGGTTAGGTTAGGTTAGGTAGGGTTGGTTAGGTTCGGTCATATATCTACGTTAATTTTAACTCCAATAAAAAAAAATTGACCTCATACATAGTGAAAAGGGTAGCTTTATCATTTCATAAGAAAAAAATTATAGTAAATATATTAATTCAGGAAAACTTGGCTTATTAGGCAAATCGGGCCTTGAATAGTAGGCTGAGAAGTGAGTTCTGGCTACTAGGTACGACATATATATATATATATATATATATATATATATGTATATATATATATATATATATATATATATATATATATATATATATATATATATATATATATATATATATATATAGCACCCCATACCCATTAAATTTGCTATGTACCTAGTGGTACCCAATCTCCTAATTTTTATGTAATATCAAACAACCTTATCAGTGTGTCCATTGCTGTCTTCTTTTATGTGCTAGCCATATGCTTTATTGTGACTACCAATTTTTGTCAACAACCATTCAAGCTGTCATTGCAATCAATCTTATATTGTTTCTGCTGTATTGTGCCTACCAATTTGTTGTCAACTACCATTTTAAACTGTCATTGCAATCAATCATAGCTACCTATGTGCTTTAATATACTGTACCTATAATTTTCTCTCATCTTCTTTTTTTTCATTCCATGTAATCTGTTAACATTTTTTTGTCTATAAATTTTGCAAGTATTTACCTCCTTAAAATTTTCTTAGATTAAGGACCTGCCCGAAACGCTGCGCGTGCTAGTGGCTTTACAAGACTGTAATTACCATATTTGTATCCTCACATTCCTTATGTACATTCTTGCATATGCATAAATAAATAAATAAATAAATAAATAAATATATATATATATATATATATATATATATATATATATATATATATATATATATATATATATATATATATATATATATATATATATATGTATATAGTAACTTGCTTAGTTAAATAAATTGTGGGGTTCAGTCCCTGAGCCCATTCTGTGCCTCTGTAACCCTTTCCACTACCACCCACAAGATGGGTATGGGGTGCATAATAAAGGAACTAAACCAACCTGCCTTAACATCTTTATATTATGATAATCACATCAACATATCAGCATTAAGATCAGTGTGAAATTCCTGTTTTGGCCAGAATGTCTACCACTCTGCATGAATGGACTTTGTAATGTTTCTTTTCGGCAGCTTTATTTCCTCAGTTTCTGAACTGGTTTCTTTAGCTTGTATGTTGTGATGAACTATTCCAACATTTACAGTTGTTCTTTCTTGTGAAGATTTAACAAAAAATTGTGTTTGTAAGGGTGATAAAGTTCAGCCCCGGCAGCACCCAGTCTTACTCCATAGTTCCACATTTGTGGGAAGGTATAAGCCTAACTTGTATATATACACTGGCTGCCTGTCCCCTACACAATGAATTATCATTAACTATTATATACAGTATGCCCGGGTAAGGCGAACACAGTACAATTTAGTCACACGAGATTCATAGTTGGGAATTCACTACCAAATTACAATATATAAAAGTATTTTTCGTGTGAAATGCTGTTATTTTATGCATCATTTGTTGTTTTAATAATATTACGGCCATCTCAACAAAGAACAGTACATCCTAAGCAGACGTTATATGATGATATTATCAACAGTAGATAAAAGAAAATTAATTGTTACCTAATACCAGAATAGTATAAAAGATTACCATAAGCTACGGGATTTGTAGATCAGTGTTTAAAGGGAATTCGGAGGTAATAATGATACAGCTAATGCCATCTGTCGGCAAAAGAGAACCCTATTAACTGGCTGGTCAATAGTAGCCATAAGGTACAGCTTACGCCATCTGTTGACATCAAATTACACTTATAACAAATTATCCCACAAAATACTACCAGCGCCATCTCTTTTTTTTCCAACGCACTATAAATAGCCAAACAGCAACCCATAAGGGGGGTTGTTGTGCTCGGGTAGGAAGTTCCAAGCTCCGCCCACAAGTGGTATGGCGTGCATAATAAATGGCATATCATTGGTAGAAACTCTTTGTTGACATTCACACAACAGCCAATCACAGGAAGGGATCAGCTAAATGATCCTTCCACTCAATAAATCATCTTTATTCAGGACAACATCCTTGCTTATGACATTCTTCTTCGACTTTAATCTACCTAAAAAGTAAAGAGTTAAGTATTTAAAAGCGTTAATAAAGTGATAAATAAATACTGCCGGATGTGACGAGTGTTAGAGAAACATGGGCTGGCTACCTAGCTTGTGACGTCATCAGTGGGGGTTGCCTCACACAAATAATATCGGAGATAAAATGCTCTGTTCTCTTATAAAACTCGATTATTCAGTTAGATGGAAATTTCTGTCTTGTACAAAACGAAGATGTTGTGTTTGAAATAAAGATATTGTTGTGCAAAAAGACGTATTTATTAGTTTTCATTTTATTATAGAAAGAGTGTTGCCATTCCCAGCAACAGCCAATCACAGGAAGGTATTTGCTAAAAGTTCATCTCCTTGTTGACGTCCTCGGGAGCGACACACAGATCTAGCTGATGGCTTGCTGTTTCATCTCTTGTATATAAAAAATATGAATATTTCGGTTACTATGATTATTAAAAGTATGAGATATAGCAGTTGTTACACAAAATGGCTAAAGTTTGCCATTAAAAAGAGCTCATAGTTGATTTTGTAATAGAGTTTTATGGAAAGCGTTGTTAGTTTAGTTCATTTATTATGCACCCCATACCCATCTTGTGGGCGGTAGTGGAAAGGGTTACAGAGGCACATAATCGGCTCAGGGACTGAACCCCACAATTTATTTAACTAAGCAAATTACAATCTTGATGAGCTAGTTACAAAATTCAATAGACATCGTCACATTAGGAAAGCCTTTTTATTTATTAAATAGTATAAGGTCAAATTAAAAGAACCTAACTTAATTTGATTTGCTCACGTGGCCCCCCAAAATGAGGTGATTTCATAAAATAATTTTGCCCAAAATTACCATCATAGTGCCGTCGGGATGATGGGCAAATAGCCTCGGCTACCATCATCTTCTGTATGGTCGAGTGGTTAAGGCCTCCTGTACACCAGTTGCATAGTGCTACAGGCAGTATGGGTTCGAGTCACATATGGGGTGTGAGTTTTCAGTTGCATATATGCCTGGGGGCCATTCAGGCCACATTGGGCTACAAATAGCGAATTGGGCTACTTTTGAGAGCCCCGCGCTCCCAAATGTTTAATTTCGCTACTTGCTACTTTTTGGGCTAATTTAAAAGCAAGATGTACTAATTTGGGCTATTAATGTTAAGAATGTACGATTGCGAGTTACATGAAAGTAACTAAGCTATTAATAATTGTAATTATTAATAATTGTAAATATTAATTAATACTAAATAATATTATTTAATAAATTAGTCCCAATTCAATGCAGAGTTTTCTTCCAAGCACAGAAACTTGTAAATATAAATACAAGATAATAGATAGATCGATAAATAAATAGACAACTTTCAAATATTGCACCAAGTAATGGCGAGAGGAAAAAACTAGATAGTATACATTACATTTGAAATTAATAATGGATGAATGGTAATAAATTGGTGTATGTTTGTAAGTATACCAGACAAAGTCTATTTAATGGCAGAATTTAGCCATTTTGTGTAAAAAAATTTATATCTCGTATTATTAATTATAACAGTAATCGAAAAAAAGTCATAGTTTGTATATACAAGAGATGAAACAGCGAGCCATGAGCTAGAGCGATGTGCTGAGTCCATAAGGAGGCGGAGCTTCCAGAAATACCTTCCTGTGCGGGGAATACCAACACTCTTTTATGAATACAATTTTAACTAAGAAATAGGTCCTTGTGCACAACAACAAGGTTGGTGTGAAAAAGAACAACAATTTCTGTTTTGCACCTGACAGAAATCTCCATCTAAGTGAATAATTTACTCGAATAAGAGGACAGAGCAGTGTATCATTATTTGTGTTAAGGCAACCCCCACTGATGACGTCACAAGTTAGGTAGCCAGCCCATTTTTATATAACATCTGTTATATCCTGCAGTATTTAATTATCACTTTATTAACACTTTACATAATTAACACTTCACTTTTTGGGTAAATTAAAGTTAAACAAGAATTCCATAAGCAGGACTGGTGGGCTGAACTAAGATGATTTATTAAGTGGATGGCACCTATAGCTGATCCCTTCCTGTGATTGGCTGTTGTGTGAATGTCAACAAAGAGTTTCTAGGCTGGGATTTATTTCTTATTTATTTATTTATTTATTTATTTATTTATTTATATACGAGAAGGTACATTGGGTTTGTGAGAATACATAGCATAGTATTTACAATCTTGTAAAGCCACTAGTACGCGCAGCGTTTCGAGCAAAAACGGAAAATTTCTCGAACAGTTAACAATAAAATACGCTTTCCAGTTCTTTATTTTTAAAATTAAGACCAGGGATTCTGTCTAACGAAGCTGCAAGCTAAAACACCGTTATCCTATAATGTTCATCTGTAGCTTGACCCTAAATACTCTTTTATTAAGCACATTTATTGTTAGAGTTCATTAGGATTCAACTTTGTTGAAGGCAGAGTTTCCAGCAAATACCTTCCTGTGATTGGCTGTTGCTGGGAATGCCAACGCTTATATGAATAAAATGCAAAATAAGAAATACGTCCTTTTGCTCAACAACCTTGGTGTTGTTGTACAGAAGAATAACAATTTCTGTTTTATACAAGACAGAAATTTCCATCTAACTGAATAATGTAGACCAATAAAGAGGGCGGATCAGGCATTGTATCGCCGATATTATTTGTGTGAGGCAACCCCCACTGATGACGTCACAAGTTAGGTAGCCAGCCCATGTTTCTGTAACACTCGTTACATCCGGCAGTATTTAATTATCACTTTATTAACACTTTAAATAATTAACACTTCACTTTTTGGGTAAATTAAAGTTAAAGCAGAATTCCATAAGCAGGACTGGTGTGCTGAATAAAGATGATTTATTAAGTGGATGGAGCCTTTAGCTGATCCCTTCCTGTGATTGGCTGTTGTGTGAATGTCAACACAGAATATCTACCAATGATATGCCATTTATTATGCACCCCATACCACTTGTGGGCGGAGCTTGGAACCTCCTACCCGAGCACAACAACCCGCCTTATGGGTTGCTGTTTGGCTATTTATAGTGCGTTGGAAAAAAAAGAGATGTCGCTGGTAGTATTTTGTGGGGTAATTTGTTATAAGTGTAATTTGATGTCAACAGATGGCGTAAGCTGTACCTTATTGGCTACTATTGACCAGCCAGTTAATAGTGTTCTCTTCTGCCGACAGATGGCATCAGCTGTATCATTATTACCTCCGAATTCCCTTTAAATACTGATCTACAAATCCCGTAGCTTATGATAAGGTTTTATACCATTTATGATAAGTATTAGATAACTGGAGTTCCGCAATTACTTTTATTTATCAACAGTTCAGGATATCATCATATAATGTCTGGTTAGGACGTACTGCTCTCGATTGATGAAGCTTAAGCCACCCAAGAGGTGGCACGGGCATGAATAACCCGTAAATACTGCTCTGGTAATATTATTCAGGGGGGTGGGGGAACTATGAAGTGAAAGCGCCAAGCCCTTACGACTATATAGCACTGGGACGGGATCAGGATAATGCACGGGAGACATCTCCCGTCACGCAGGGTGCAGTCGCACCCCCATAGATCTCCAGTATCAGCTCTTGATACTGGTAATGGCTCAAAAGGGCCGCCACTTACGGGCTATTCATGCCCGTGCCACCTTTTAGGTGGCTTAATCTTTATCAATCAATCAATCAGGATAATGATTTGGGATGGAACAGGGGAAAGGAATGGTGCCCAACCTCTTGGGCAGTCGGGGATTGAACGCGGACCTGTAGGAAACGAGACCGTCGCTCTACCGTCCAGCCCAAGTGGTTAAGCGTAATATTATTAAAACAACAATTTATGCGTATAATAACAGCATTTCACACTAAAAACACTTGGATATATCGAAATTTGGTAGTGAATTCCAATCTAGGAATCTCCTATGACTAAACTGTACTTTTTAATCATTTTTATGTACTTACTACTTATTAAATTATTAAGTACTTACTATAATAATTAATTAAATTATTTTATTTAATATTTAAATTAAATGATAAAATATTAGGTAATAATAAATCATTGTGTAGGAGGACAGGCAGCCAGTGTATATATACATGTTAGGCTTATACCAAGGTCCTATAAAGGTGCCAAATTGAAGATTGGGTGCTGCCAAGTTCAAGAACTTGAACTGAACTTGAACCAGCAGCGAACACAAGCCAGCGCATATGTATATAGGAAAGGGTTCGTATATATATATATATATATATATATATATATATATATATATATATATATATATATATATATATATATATATATATATATATATATATGTCGTACCTAATAGCCAGAACGCACTTCTCAGCCAACTATGCAAGGCCCGATTTGTCTAATAAGCCAAGTTTTCATGAATTAATTGTTTTTCGACTACCTAACCTACCTAACCTAACCTAACCTAACTTTTTCGGCTACCTAACCTAACCTAACCTATAAAGATAGGTTAGGTTAGGTTAGGTAGGGTTGGTTAGGTTCGGTCATATATCTACGTTAATTTTAACTCCAATAAAAAACAATTGACCTCATACATAATGAAATGGGTAGCTTTATCATTTCATAAGAAAAAAATTAAAGAAAATATGTTAATTCATGAAAACTTGGCTTATTAGGCGAATCGGGCCTTGCATAGTAGGCTGAGAAGTGCGTTCTGGCTACTAGGTACGACATATATATATATATATATATATATATATATATATATATATTGATTTTTTGCCGCCAGAGGTGGATAGTTCATTAAGCATCCCCTATTCAACCAGTGAGTGGTAGTTTATTGTGCACCCCGAACCCCAACCAGTTATGTAAGCGGACCCCGACCAGTTGTGTAACTGCAAGCCTAGCATGAACGAACCTAGCAACCCCTCTTACCTCGGTTTACATTTCCCATATATATATATATATATATATATATATATATATATATATATATATATATATATATATATATATATATATATATATATGTATATATATATATATATATATATATATATATATATATATATATATATATATATATATATATATATATACAGTATATATATATATATATATGTATCAATGCTTACTTAATATTAAAACCTTAATGTAAGACTATTAACAGTTAAAATCTTCTAGTTAACATTCATATAGTTATTAAATGAAGTTGAGTGAAGTGATGGACATAATCCTGACTTCATAAGAACGACGCCCGACAGTGTTTACACTTCGAATCTGAAGGCCCACAAACATGGTCGAACGCACAAAACACTTGACTGTGGCTAGTTTTTGGGTAGACTCCTATTACTTTTACTGTGTGATTGTTGTACTAATATATAATAACATGTATTATGAGTAAACGCTTAACATGTAATATTTATTAATAAAAAAAGTCAGAAGCTACACGCCTGTCTCCACATGTCTTATGTGTTAATTTTGGGCGATGTTGTACTTGTGCGCTAGCTGGCGTTCACAACTGATCTCGCCTGCAAGGGCTAGATTTAGTCAATCTTAATGATAATAATGTGCATATATTTAGGGAAATAAATTTTTGGACCCACTCAGAAATAATAGGCCTCAGAAATAATCGAAACATTATAATAATAATTTTTTGTTGTATTAAAAATATATATAAAACCCCATGGTTACTCTAAATATGAACGCTAGAAAACCTTCAACACCACTGGGAAACTTCGCATCTACTGCAGATACATCGATAATATATTCGTATGTGTGAAAACCCTCCTGGAATTGTAGCGATTGAAGGATCTACTTATCCGCAACTCAGTGCTTACCTATACCCATGAACTAGGCATCAAAGGTACACTCCCTTTCCTCCATGTCTACGTGAGGACCTAAGACAACTTTCACCACAGAAGATTATACTAAACCCACCAACACTGGAATGTGTGTGAATGGTCAGACAGATATAAGAATAGTGTAATAAACGCAATCATATGCCCGAAACGCATTGTGTAATAGTGGCTTTAGGCATTGTATGTACTAGCTCTATCTATATATCGATCCATTAATGTAACATTACTTGTATGTATGTACCCTTCCTGAATAAACATATTTATTTATTTATTTATATTCAGAGCCCTTACTCATTGTCCTGACTGGTATAAAATCTACAAGGAACTGGAGAAAAGCCATCAAGTATTAGGTACATAAATTGAGAGGTCAACACCCATATCAGAAGATATTTAGAAAAAAATGTATAACACACGTTCCATAAAACTATTACAAAATCCACTATGAGCTCTTTTTATTGGCAAACTTAAGCTATTTTGTGTGACAACTGTTATATCTCGTACTTTTAATAATCATAGTAACCGAAATATTCATATTTTTTTTATAAGATGAAACAGCAAGCCATCAGCTAGATCTGTGTGTCGCTCCCGAGGACGTCAACAAGGAGACGAACTTTTAGCAAATACCTTCCTGTGATTGGCTGTTGCTGGGAATGGCAACACTCTTTATATAATTCAATGCAAACTAAGAAATACGTCTTTTTGCACAACAATATCTTTATTTCAATCACAACATCTTCGTTTTGAACAAGACAGAAATTTCCATCTAACTGAATAATCGAGTCCAATAAGAGGACGGAGCATTGTATCGCCAATATTATTTGCGTTAGGCAACCCCCACTGATGACGTCAGCAGCTAGGTAGCCAGTCCATGTTTCTCTAACACTCGTTACATCTTGCAGTATTTAATTATCACTTTATTAATGCTTTTAAATACTTAACCTTTCACTTTTTAGGTAGATTAAAGTTTAAGAAGAATGTCATAAGCAAGGATGCTGAGCTGAATAAAGATGATTTATTAAGTGGATGGAACCTTTGGCTGATCCCTTCCTGTGATTGGCTGTTGTGCGAATGTCAACAAAGAGTTTCTACCAATGATATGCCATTTTATATGCACCCCATACCACTTGTGGGCGGAGCTTGGAACCTCCTACCCGAGCACAACAACCCGCCTTATGGGTTGCTGTTTGGCTATTTATAGTGCGTTGGAAAAAAAAGAGATGGCGTTAGTTGTATTTTGTGAGATAATTTGTTATAAGTGTAATTTGATGTCAACAGATGGCGTAAGCTGTACCTTATTGGCTACTATTGACCAGCCAGTTAATAGTGTTCTCTTTTGCCGTCAGATGGCATCAGCTGTATCATTATTATCACATTAAACAATGATTCTATACGTCCGTTAGCTTATGATAAAGTTTTATACCATAATGAATTAGATAACTAGAGTTCTGCAATTTTATTTTTTTTATATACTGTTAAGGATATGTAAGATAAATGTAAGGTTTGGAGGCTAGGTAATGAAGATAGAGTTACAAGATACGAGCTAGATGGTGTTGAGATTGCGAGATGGTTTATGATTAGAAGTTAAACCAAAAAATCAATTCATAAATATTCAAATTAAAGCAAAAAAGACGCTGGGATTTATTATTCGAAACGTTAGTAATACAAAACGTTTTCTAGTTATTTCTTTTTCAAATTGTTTATTATTGGGAATTGGGATGATTAACGAAGTTGCAAGCTAAGACTTCGTTATCCTACAGTAACTCATCTGTAGCTTGACCCTAGATACTCGTTTATTTAACGAGTTTATTGTTAGATTTCATTAGGAAACCTCTTGTCAATCAAGGAATCACTCTCCAATAGGAACAAAACCCGCTGGGTTGTTCATCCTGTCACTTGTACCCAGACACATGTGGGACTTGCTTAACTGTCTCAAGTGAACAGCTTCTCTAATAAAAAGATTAATATCTGT
>NC_091225.1:16763975-16958975 GCF_040958095.1 Procambarus clarkii | reverse complement strand
GAAGGGAAGATTGTGAGACAAGGAAGAAGGGGTGAGAGGGAGTAATTTTGACAGACACGGGGAGAAAAATGTTAAGAGGGGGAGATAGAAGAGAGAGGGAAAGAGACCCGGGCACAGCCGGATACCCTATGCAGTATGCATAGTATATAAATGAAACTGCCTGTCCAAAGGTTGGCTAACCTCACCAAACTTTGCACGGTGATAAGTGTGGAGCTCGGATTCAGGAAGGTACTTACGAAGGTTTTTCCTCTTAGCTAAGAGCGTTTTCCGTCTTCGCGCCTTCGTGGCGGCTACGTCCGTATTCAATTAACTACCCTAAGTGGAAAAATCTTCGTAAGTTCATTCCGGGATTTAAGTGTGGTTTCGACCACTCGTAGCTTTACGTAAACTGGATATAAGTCATTTTTTCTCTACTACATAACACTGGGATCGATTTATGATATTGGAACATGACCAAAATATTATAGCTGGTGAATCTAGTGAAGAGGAATCCTTCGTGTTAGTTATATATGCATTCTCTGCTTGAAACTTGAAGTAAATATGTGTTTGATAATAGTAGAATTAGTTTTATAATAGCAAGATATTATACCAGTAGTTATTAAGTAAATAAACACTGGTGAACATGAAATATGAGAGAAGGTGATGAGCCCTGCCTGATGGGATCATTTACTATCACCAAATGCGCCTGTTCACCTAGTAGTAAGGGTGTACCTTAGCTATACATACCCATTTCTAATTTATTTAGTTTGGTTTGGTTTTGAAATTAAATCTGGGTGAGACATAAAATAAAAATATGCTGCACAAATGATGTTAGGTAAGGAAAAGGGTAAAAATGTCAAAAACTTTATTCATTGAATACTTAAAGCTGTAATTATGACTATATAGATTATTAAAAAAGAGAGAGGGAAGTAGGGGTCCAAGACCTCTTCCTGTTATACAATTTGGGTGTGGAACAAGTAATTATCAAAAGAAGGCACCATGCCGGGAAGGCTATGTAGCAGTAAGGCAGTGAGGTGAGGCAGCTACTTATTTGAGAAATGCTTATTTTATTTACCTTATAAGCTGAGGCAACTTATTTTATTTGAGGAATACTCAGCTGATTCCTCTACATTTAGCATGGAACAAATTTGTGTCCAAGACCTCTTCCTGTTAATCAATTTGGCTGTGTGTAACCAAACTAGAAGTGCTCTACAAATCAAGGGACCCAGAATGTGGAATGACCTCCCGAATCATGTCAAAGGCTGTACCTCTCTCAACCAGTTTAAGAGTTAAACCAAGTACTGCCTAATTAACTCCATGTAACCTAACTTACCTCCTAAATGTCAACCCATGTCTTGCTATTTTTTAAACAACGCTGTTCACCAACATGTGCAATTGCTGATTTATGCTATGTTAACCCCCTTTTTGTATTTTTTATTCCTTCTTTCAACACAATTTATACCTAATCCCGATTACTATTAAGTTTTAGTCTGTGTTTTTTCCCCCACACCTTGCCCGAAATGCTATGAGTATTAGTGGCTTTAGGTATTGTATGTACTAGCTTTGTCTATAAATCCAACATTATGTTTGTAAATCAACTGTATGTACTTTTCCTGAATAAAATGTATTTATTATTTATTTTTTAATCAGTAAGTATTAAAAGAAGGCACCAAGCTGGGAAGGCTATGTAGCACCATTGTGTGTAACAATAAACCAAATTTTTTTTAACAAATAATGCACCTGTATGGGAAAACAAATCCTGTCAGCTGTAAAAATATTGATGCAGTTATTTAAATGAAAAATATAATGAAAGAAATATTACTGGTTTATTTTTATCCTATATTTTTGTACTGTACAGTATATCCAAGGAAGTGAAAAATTGAGACATAATGCACAATTTAATGAATGATTAGCATGGATTAGCAGTTCAAAAGAAATATGACTTGTATTACATATCAACATGAGATCTTAATGATCCATGGTCAACATGATTTAATAAGGATAATACAGTACTGTATTTGTAATAATACAAACTATAATTTAAAATCTTTATTACTGATTTTTTTGTTAAGAAGATTAGGTATACACAGCAATGTGCTGCTACCCTATTCTATATGGAATATTACACAGTGTAGATAAAAAACTAGCTATAAGTTTATCTAATACTCCCATCTCAAAGGATGGTTAGACATACTGTACATGGAATCAATTTAGAAAATACCAGCCTCAATACAAAAAACAAATCAACTCTGACTAAACAACTCTAAGAAATTTTCACAAGAGGTAAGCACTGAATCATGGAAACATTATATTATAATTACTCTTACCAGTTTCTACAAAACTCCTCTCAAACAATGTATTTTTAAACATGTTTAGGTATACACAGCAATGTGCTGCTTCCCTATTCTGTATAAAGGACCACACAGTGTAGATCAAAAACCAGCTACAAGCTCACCCAACATCCTCACCTCACAGGATGGCCAGTCATACATGGAATTAGGAGAGAACAAAATACTTAATGCTGATCTATTAGCCTCCACTGGCAAAATCTGGGTTTTTAAAAATCTATATTTTTGCGTTAGCAAAACATATTAAGTTCGTATTTAGTTTAACTCATTTAAATTCTTTACAAATAATAACCTGATTTTACCTGATGGCCATTAACATTAATGTTTTATGTTGATACATTTCATACCCTTATTATTTCAATATCTTTCTTTATTATGCACCCCATACCCATCCCGTGGGCGGTGGTGTAAAGGATTACAGAGGCACATAATGGGTTCAGGAACTGAACTCTCTAGTTTGTTTAGCTAAGCAAATAACAATTTTTGACGCTAGTTACAAAATTATTAATGTTATATATACATGTACACACTCTCATACATACATGTACATATATATATATATATATATATATACGTATACATATATACATACACATGCATATTTATAATCACCCACACAAATACACACATCAATAATCTCTGTGTCACTTATTTTATACATGTTCTTGTAGAACATTCTATTGCGAACACATTGGGCGCTGCCCAATAAACTCGCCCCTCGGGGCAAAATTATTTTTTTTTTTTTAATCTTGGTGGAACATAAAATGGCCGCCTGTGTTTATGCTGTCGTCAGATGGCGCTGTGACGTCACAGATGAGGGAAGCACGTACTGCGCATTAATGCCTCGATCCCTCGTTATTTATTTATTTTATTTATTTATATATATACAAGAACGTACATTGGGGGGTTAAGACACAACATAGAGCTTAAGTTAGAATTATAATCTTGTAAAACCACTAGCTTGCATATATAGAGTTTCGGGCAAGTCCTTAAACTAATCTTTGAGCAAATTCTTAAACAGAGTTTTAGAGAAATAATTAAATGTAAAATTGATAAAAAGTGTTTAACAGGTACATTACAGCTTTACTTTACAAGTACAGATGATTTTAAGTAGGATAATTACAGTAAAATTGTCAAAAAATTGTTTACAGGTACGATGCAAGAATTTGACACAAAAGCAGATCAGAACAATACACAATAATGAACAAGGAATCCTAAGTACAATTAGGAAAACATCTCAGGGTTATACATTGGATTACTGAAGCACAATATGAGGATCATTACAAATAGTAATGCAGTAGAATATGCACTCATATTCTATTATTAAGTTAATATTAAGTTCCTTCCTCATGTTAAGTATCTTTGTGGTACTAGGGACATCCAAGGATTATCTTCAAGGCTTCGTTCTGCAAGTTTTCAAGCCCTTTAAGCTTTCTTTCAGTCATCAAGGCAAGCAGAGATGCAACATAATCCACTAGCTCCTTTATGAACTGGCGTTACTCTTGCGTTTTTAAGGATATCAGGGAATGTATGACACTCAAGGGATTTGTTGAACAGCAGAGCTATAGGTGGTGCAAGGGCATATGGGAGGCGCTCTTGTATACAATGGATGGGATTTCACTGATGTTCCCAGCTTTGGTTTTTAGTGAATGTATGATGGACACAACATCTGACGGGCTGACTGGTGAGAGGAGAAGAGAGTTTGGATAGCTGCCTGAGAGATATGTGTTGATATGTGTCTGAGTCTGTGGGATTTTACTTGCAAGGTTAGCACCAATCGATGAAAAGAAGCTATTAAATTCATTCGCCATTTCTAAGTCAGATGACAGTGTAAGGCCATCCTTAGAGAGTGTTATCTGGTTGTGGGAGTGTTGTTTAGTTCCCAGGATGTTAGAGATGGTATTCCATGTGCTTTTCATGTTGCCTTTTGCTTCTTTGAATCTAGTCTCATAATATGAAAGTTTTGCTTTTCTTATGATACTGGTAAGCACTGACGAGTACCTTTTAACTACTTCCATTGGAATTAGGCCACTCCTAAATTTCTTTTCGTATTCATGTTTTTTGTTGATTGATTTAATTATGCCACTTGTGAGCCACGGGTTATTTTTTCTTTTATCAGTTACTTGTTTGGTAAGGAGGGGACAGTGAGTGTTGTAGAGGCTTAGAGTTTTGTAGAGAAAGAGGTTAGTTGATGAGTTTATATCCTGTGAATTATTAAATTCAGATTCCCAGTTAATATTGTGAAGTGCATTAGAGAGATTGCCTAAAGCTGATTCACTATGTAGCCTGAATGAAAGTTTTTTGGTTTCTGGTGGTGATGTGTCAATGTTTGCTATGAGGAAAGTAGGATAGTGGTCAGTTGTTCTGTCATAAATTACCCCAGATGTAAGGGGAGCTGTTATATTAGTCCAAAGGTGATCCAGGGTAGTGGCAGATGTTTGAGTGACTCGGGTGGGCTTGGTGATTGTGGGGATTAGCATACAGGAGTGCATGCTGTTACGGAAATAGTCAACTTGAGGGTTGTTTTCAACATTCAATAAAGAAATTCTGGAGGGCTTCTGTGCAAGGGTTAGGATGAGCTAGCCTAAGCATTTTTATACCAATTTGACAGTTATTTTCAGTAACACGATAAACAACGCTCGGAATATTAAGTTCCTTTCTCATATTAAGTATCTTTGTGGTACGAGGGCACCCAAGGATTATCCTCACGGCTTCGTTCTGCAATTTTTCAAACCCTCCAAGCTTTCTTTCAGGATGCCTTAAAGTTAGTTTAGTTCATTTATTATGCATCCCATACCCATCTTGTGGGCGGTAGTGGAAAGGGTTGCAGAGGCACATAATGGGCTCAGGGACTGAACCCCACAATTCATTTAGCTAAGCAAGTTACAATCTTGATGAGCTAGTTACAAAATTCAGTATAAGTCGTCACATCAACAATGGGTTCGAGATCGATCACAAGTACAGTTTCTAAATTAAGCAACTGACATATGTGGAGAGCTAGTGTCACAATTGATATGTTTGTCCTGCACACCGCCCCCCATCCAGTGGGCAGCGGTGGATAGGTTACAATCACTTTGTTACTACTTACAGTTAGCAAACTGGGGATATTTGGCTAAAATTTCTGGTACCAGATAATTTTGAATGAAATATTGACACATCGTTGGTACATTGGTTATAAAATTGTCTCTGAATTCACTATCACATAGTGACGGAGGGTGTGCGAATAATTTTGTTGACAGTTAACATTTGGTCAGGTCTACATCGGCAGATAATGAGAATTCCCAGAAATACTTGTAACCGAGTCTAAGCCGAGCAGTAGTAACATCTAGAAGTCTGCTGATTTTATTGGATGAACCATAGATGTGTCGCTCCTCTTGCATAATAGTATTAAACGAAAGTTAATCTCCCCAAACAATTTCGCGTTTTGAGCAAGTTACCCCTCCACTCTCTCCATTTTTTTTTGGACATTCCCTGGTAGTGTGCGGAAATACTGAAAAGTGTATACTCTTTTCAACTTTGTCACCTTAATTCTCGTCCTATGTCTTTCATTTTGGTATCAATGCGTTCGCAATAGAATTCCCAACAGAACTATGTGCATATAATGTCAAAGACAGCAGCGCGCTCCACCCGCCGACAAGATGAATGTAGGCCAAGGGTACCAGAAAAAGAAAGCTGAGCGTGATAATACTGAAAAGTGTATACCCTTTTCAACTTTGTTACCTCAATTCTCATCCTAGGTTTTTCAATTTAGCATCAATGTGTTCGCAATAGAATTCTCTACAGGACTAAAGGCATATAAACTCCAAAAGCCCGGCTTACCATCCGCAACAAACAGAGAAAGCGAGAGCGTGTTACCAGGGAGCGCACAAGAGCGATAAAATGTATACACTCTTTTCATTCTGGTCACCTCAATTGTCATCCTAGGTCTTTCATTTTGGTATCAATGTGTTCGCAATAGAATTTCCAACCGGAATTTATGCATGAAATGTCAAAAACAGCAGCGTGCTCCACCCGCTGACGTGATGAAAGCACGGCGGACCATCCACACAAAACAGAGAAAGTGAGAGAAAGTAACCTGGGAGCACTCTAGTGCAATGTAATGTGAACACACTTTTCACTTTGGTTACCTCAATTCTCGTCATATGTCTTTCATTTTGGTATCAATGTGTTCGCAATTGTATCTGCTGGCATTTTACCCTTTGCTTGGATCTGAAGGGTTTTAGGCTCACCACGATGCAATCTGATAGTACCACACGTGTATATACCTATCTTCAAGCAGCAATTCACTCATTCAAACCGACTTATAATGGTTATCCATATATAAATGGTAATCTTTGTTCTACCTGTTAACCTGTCATATGAAGAAAGATTGTCAAAGCTTATATTACATTCTCTAGAAAAGCAAAGAATTAGGAGTGATATATGGTAGAGGTGCACAATGGGATGAATGGACATAACAAAGGGGACATTAATGGGGTATTAAAAGTAGCAACACAAGACAGAACTCGAAACAAAGTGTAAAAATTGGAAAAATTTAGATTTAGGAAAGAACTGTATGAGTAAATACACTGGGTTTGTACCTTAAGGTTCATGTATGCAATATTACAGAGTTCCAGTTAACTCCCATGCATGCAATTAATTTATGTTATGTTTATGTTTTTTATGTTAAAATGTTTTTGTTGATTTGTTTGTATATTTTCATAAGTAAAGCATGCTTACCGTCTAATCCAAGTTTTATGATAACTTTACAATGTTTAAAACATAAAGTTCAATATATATTCTGGTTTTCACACAGGAATTATACGTTAATATAACATCATAATAACGTAATGATGTCGTGTAAATAACGTTATACTGACGTCATATAAATGTTATATTTATGTTATAAGAACGTAAATTGGATAGCTTTACAGAAAGTAAACAAAAAAAACTAAATGTTGACTGAAAATTATTTATTCTTAAATATAAAGCATGAAAACATTATAATACCATAGCATTTACTATTATTTTTAAATTTTTACATAAATCTTAAAAAACTGTGTCATAAGAATATATGTTTTTAGTTATATCCTTTGGTTTTAAGAATGTCAGATATACGTATTTATGTCAAAAGTTACAGTATTACCTTTGTGGAACCATTTAAAAACGTCCACAAACGTTCTGTGTTTGCTGGGAAGTCTGATATTATTTACTTAAAACATGTACTGTACTATATATGTGAAAATTAAGCATTGAATACTGTATAATTAAACAACTTTTTCTGGTAGGCCCTTGATTTACCCATCTTCCACCAGATGACAGCCCTGAGGTTACCTGAGGTTTCAATCAACTTGCCTAAAAGGTCAACACTTCAAAAACGAAGGGTGAACAGGAGCACTGTCCAGAGCGAACGATGCACTAGAACCCCTACCCCAGCCAGGAACCAGGAGATATGGATCTACACATGGCCCAAAGCTGGATCTGAAGAACTCAACTGAAGCAGACTGAGGCTAAAATACTGCACTGCCAGCTATCAAAGATTGATCTACCTTCCCTTCCCACCCAACCACTTGGGCTAGACAGTAGAGTGAAGGCCCATTTTTTTGCAAGCCGGTTTTCAATCCCCGACTGTCCAAGTGGTTGGGCACAATTTCGTCCCCATGTCCCATCAAAAATCCTTATATTGATCTCTTCCAAATGCTATATAGTTATAATGATTTAGTGATTTCTCCTAATAATTCCCTTCCCTTCCCTTTCCCTCCAGAAAGTAGAAAGGGTGTAAAAAGAGAGGTAAACCGCAAGGAATACAACTAAGAAGATTCCTGATGATCTAGAACTGCACGCTGGAAAGCACGACAGGCCGCATATAGTGTAAATATGCAACCACATCCCACAGCAGCAGCTCAAACAACTAGAGCAATGCTATCAAGGCAATCTTTGAAGACAACACAAATGGTGAAACCAGCTGGGAAGAACCCTGCTCTAAACATAATTACACCTGATCAACTAGGCTGTGACTCATACGTCAGGCTGCGAGCAGCCGCATCCAACAGCCTGGTTGATCAGTCCGGCAACCAGGAGGCCTGGTCGACGACCGGGCCACGGGGACGCTAAGCCCCGGAAGCACCTCAAGGTAACACTGAGAAGAGCTCCAGAGTTGCACAAAAATGGAGACCCTATGCCAAATGGATCTAAAATTTGTGGTCCAACATGATCTATTACAGTATGTACTTATCATTTTGACAATGGCATATGATAGAGCAATCATTGGCAAACAATTCCATTTAAAAATCATAATTACAGTATATGACAATTATTGGTGGTCCCAACATAACATAATGACCAGGATTTACACAAACTCAACCATTCTTGACATAAATCCCAGTAAATTGAGGGTACCGGTAGTATAGTCGAGTTCGTTCTTGACTCGCAATCTAGAATTCTGGGTTCAAATTCCAGGCAAGATAGAAATGGCGGGTGTGTATCCTATCACCTAATGTACCTGTTCACCTAGCAGGAAATAGGTACCCAAAAGTCAGTCAGCTTATTGTGGGGTTGCATACTGGGGAGGGTCAGTAATTAGACCCTAGGGATAGGGGGGAAAGGGAGGGGGGAACCTGGATACAAACCTAACATGTACTGTATGTATAACCTGGCTGCCAGTCCTCCAACACAATGAATTATTATTATTAATAAATTATTCGCAAAAAATTCTTTTATGATGCGTCTTGATTATGGCATATGATACTGATCACGGATAATTTGGTATTAAAATTATAGATGTACACACACACAACTTTATTGAAACCAAACATTCAAAAGGAGAGAACTTTTTCACCAAGCTTGAGAGAGGAAATGAGGAAGGGATAGTCTCACACCCTCCCTCCCTCTTCCCCCATGCCCAGCATTCAGCCGACTGCTGTTGCTTTGTCACACTTTTGGCTCACTTCACGCTCATGCCATAAATTTTTCAGTAAAGTGAAAATGTATTTTGACTTAATTACAATCTTCGGCACAATAAATACCGAATAATGGACATCCATGTTAGTCACAAGGGTTGAGTTGACGGTTCTCCAACCTCCTATCAATTAAAAAACTAGAAAGATCAGACCTATGTGACAGGTATTGAAGTATTATTAGTGTGACTCCAACTGTACACACAGAAGATGATGCAAGGCACCAACATGGCACACGAGTCAGAATCAGACATAACACACACTAAAATACCCAGCAACAGGCCTGGCCACGTGGACCGAGTCCCAAGCAGTACTGATGTAATGGCAACTCAAAAGGAGAAGCCCTGACTAGGACAACACCCAGAATCTTGAAAAATATTACTGGTGGGAATGGGTAATACAAACTAGCTACAAGGCAGAGAGTAAAGAAACTAAATCAGAATGAATGAACAGCTAAGGGCACACAAGATGGGTGCCTTAAACTGACAAGTGAAGCGTGAATATAAACAATACAAAAAGCATGGCTCCCACAGAAAATGTTCCCATGAATGCCAACATCACTTACATACAATATACAGTAGTTCATAAAATATGAGTTGAAAACAAAAAACTGAGCAAGCTAGTGCCAGGATGAATAGGGATGATAGTGGTAGACAATAGGGATGATACCGTGGGCTTCAGAACAGACCCTATAATGCCAGAAACCCAAAACTTACTCTCATCATTAGACCACACATGCTGAAGATCATGCCTAGTACATTCATGTAGTCAGTAGTTGGATCTTCACCAGGGGCCCCTGGAGTCCCTTGTGCTGATGGTTTGTACCTGTCAATGGTCAAATTACATTATATTGCAGTTGGTATGTATAAAAATGTAATATTAATGTATTATTATTATTACTGTATCAGTAAGGTGTTATTGATCAAATAAGTAACATTAAAGCATGAGTGAGAAGGCAAATAAAATGAATTCAATAAACACAGGTTTTATAATTCTCTTTGCAAGAAGTGATTAGTTATGGAAAATCAGGAGGGAAGATGAGAGAACATATTACAAATACAAACAACAATGAAGTTCAATAATTACTGTACACAAACCCTCACAAAAGTAACATTATTTGAAAAAAAAATACAGCACTGAATGTAATGAAACACCATTTTCTGGGTGAGCCCAGAGGCTCCCTGGAGCCTACAAGGCTCTCCACAGAAAAGATTTTGAAAAGTTTTTTTTACTTGTATCGTACTTAAGTATGATTTCCCATTGGGACAAAGCCAGTTAGGTTTATCAAGGTCCCCTCTAGGCCAACTACTAGTCTTTCCCAAGATGCAACCAACAATAGTTGCCCAACTCCTAGGTACTTATTTACCGCTAGGTGAACACAGGCATCGGGCAAAAGCAAACGTGCCAAACGTCCCTGTCCTGCGGCAGAAATCAATCCCGAACGTTTCAATTGCGAGATGACTGTGTTGACCACTACACTACAGTATTTTGAGGTTATCTTGAGACGATTTCGGGGCTTAGCGTCCCCGTGGCCCAATCCTCGACCAGGCCTCCTTTTTGTTACACCCCCCCAGGAAGCAGCCAGCAGCAGCTGTCTAACTCTCAGGTACTTATTTACTGCTAGGTAACAGGGGCATCAGGGTGAAAGAAACTCTGCCCATTTGTTTCCACCTCCACTGGGGATCAAATCCGGAGCGCTGTCCACTCAGCCGTTAGGCCCCCCCTGACACTACAATATTATTCACTACAATGGGTTATTTGTACAAATGAATCGCCATTATCTGTACATTCTTGTAAAGCCACTAACATGCATAGCATTTTAGGCAAATCTTAAAGCTAACGCAAAATTTGCAGTGAATTTTAAATTATTGTACAAGGGAAACAGTTAATCTTAAGAGAACAAATCTACAAGGGGCCGTGACGAGGATTCGAACTTGCGTCCAAGAGCATCCCAGACGCTGCCTTAATCGACTGAGCTACAACATGGTATAAGAATTGCAACCAGAAATTCTTCTGAATTTACTTGGATCCTGCAGCCTCTCCGAGAGACAAACCAGGATTTTACACAACTCCCCCCATGCACTCGAGCTATGTCAATAGGCCGTTCTACCTCTTCGCCCTTACTTCATTATACACAGAAATCACAATAGCGTGACATCTAAGCTAAGCTAATTGTTAAGCGAGAGGTAAGGTAGTAATAAGGGTGATGAGAAATTATGTTGATGGAGTGCATTTGTAGAAAGTACAGCACTAGATGAGTAATTAGCACAATGTGGGATACTAAAGTGAAGACATTGGGTTAGGAAATTCCACACATTTGGTCTCTCTATATAGAGACCTGCATAGAGAATCTTAGAGATATTTCAGCAGTGATGTTCATGCAGAACATCACAAACATTCTTATTTCATACAATTCGGAAGTTTAAAATCTGAGTTAGTATTAAGGAAGAGAGCTTTGCAAGTGTTTATAATGTGAAGAGAATGAAGAGTACGGATTAAATGTTTAGTATGTCCAGGGGTCTGAGCAAAGAGGCTGTATGTTGTCTGAAAACAGAATTTATTATAGTTGAGGGTATCACAGTGTAATCAACTCTCATACCAGGAACAGTTGAGGGCCACAGCACTAACACCACTTCAAACCAGACATGACTTAGCAGACCTCATTGAAATTTTAAAATACTGAACAATTTGGAGGATGTTGATCCAGATAATGTCTTATAAAAGCTCAACAAACCACAACATAGGACTGAAAACAAGAGATGCCTTTTACCCCCATACGGTTATAAACCTATGGAACTGCCTACCTGCCAAACATAATTGCCCAAACTCTTACATTTTAAAATCCAACTGGAAAAAATAATCAAGGCAAATGAGGGGACTTTGGACAAGCTTTTCTGTTCTCGTCGAGGCCACTAATACGTTAGTGGCCCTCGGGTAAAGTCAGGTAAAAATCGGTTGCCTTCCCCCTTGACTCCCAATTGGGGATCCTGGGTTCAATTCCCAGTCAGGACAGATATGGCTGGGCACATTTCCTTTCACCTAATTCTTCTGTTCACCTAGCAGTAAACAGGTACTCGGAAATTAAACAACTGTTGTGGGTAGGATGATATAAATACTGTACTTTGTAAAGAAAACCAGATACAGTACTGTAATAACAAAATATATTTAAATTAAGATTATAGTGCATTTTAAAATCTGGTTATGTGGTCGCTGATGGAGAGTTTCCATAAATACGTAACTAACATGAAACTGGCCGCTAACAGTTTCATGTCAATGGCTGCTTCGGCCAGCTGCATTTAGTTCAATAAACATTTCTGTATATTACCTGTTGATGGTTTTAACAGTTCTTCACACACAGCCTGGCCTTTATACGGGTCATGAAAGGTCTACCAGAACCTAGTGAGTTACTTGAAACACCTAACATTTTTATGCAAACTTTGTACAAAATTATTAATTACTACTATACACTGATAACACAACTGTTGTTTTCCAATAGTTGTGTCAGTCCTACATTGCTTTTTTATCACTAGTAAAACGGTCTGTAATAATGTGTCACCCTGTACACATGACTGTTCACCAATGGATTGGAAAATTTACCTAACCTTACCCAGGCTAACTCAAACCAACCAAGCCTAACACAGCCTAATCTTGGCTAATACATCCTAACGTATCAAACTTTATGGATGGTACTTTTTGGACATGAAATAATTCGACGATGCTCGTTTTCCCGTTTGTTAAAACCGTATACACTATACTGTTATGGTAGGATGTATTAGCTTAGGTTAAGCTGTACTGGACTCCATTGGTTTGGGTTAGGTTGATTCTTGGTTTGGTTAGTTTAGGTTGGGTTGAGCTAGGTTATCTTGAGATGATTTCGGGGCTTAGCGTCCCCGCGGCCCGGTCCTCGATCAGGCCTCTTTTTTTGTTACACCCCCACCAGGAAGCAGCCCGTAGCAACTGTCTAACTCCCAGGTACCTATTTACTGCTAGGTAACAGGGGCATCAGGATAAAATAGTCTAATAGGAGGTACAGGTGTTGTGTTAGTTGACTCTTCAGAGGTTGCATGGTGTTTCACCTTCCTTTTTATGATGTCTTCAACGAAACCATTGGAGAAGCCGTTGTTGACTAGGACCTGCCTTACCCTACAGAGTTCTTCATCGACTTGCTTCCATCCTGAGCTGTGGCTTAGAGCACGGTCGACATAAGCGTAGACAACATTCCCCTTGTACTTCTCTGGGCAGCCAACCCTATGCCCTACCAAGAACCCACCCGAAGCCGGACAGACACCCACCTGGAGCCCGAACAGTCACCCACCCGGAGCCCGCCAGCTGAGTGAACCGGGGCCCGCCAGTTGAATGAACTGAAACCCATCAGTTGAGTACCTGGAGCCTGCCCCGAGCCCGACCAAGAACCCACCCAGAGCCCTACCGAGAACCCACCCCCCCCCCAAGCCCTACCGAGAACCCACCCCCCCCCCCCAAGCCCTACCGAGAACCCACCCCCCCAAGCCCTACCGAGAACCCACCCCCCCAAGCCCTACCGAGAACCCACCCCCCCAAGCCCTACCGAGAACCCACCCCCCAAGCCCTACCGGGAACCCACCCCCCCAAGCCCTACCGAGAACCCACATCCCCAAGCCCTACCGAGAACCCCCCCCCTCAAGCCCTACCGAGAACCCACCCCCCCAAGCCCTACCGAGAACCCACCCCCCCAAGCCCTACCGAGAACCCACCCCCCCCCCAAGCCCTACCGAGAACCCACCCCCCCAAGCCCTACCCCCCCAAGCCCTACCGAGAACCCACCCCCCCCCCAAACCCTACCGAGAACCCACCCCCCAAGCCCTACCGAGAACCCAGCCCAAAGCCCTACCGAGAACCCAGCCCAAAGCCCTACCGAGAACCCAGCCCCAATACCTACCAAGAACCCATCCCAAGCCCTACCAAGGACCCACCCGAAGCCGGACAGACACCCACCTGGAGCCCGAACAGTCACCCACCCGGAGCCCGACCAGTCAAACACCCGGAGCCCGCCAGTTTAGTAAACCGGAGCCCGCCAGTTGAGTGAACCGGAGCCCGCCAGTTGAGTGAACTGGAACCCGTCAGTTGAGTACCTGGAGCCTGCCCCGAGCCCTACCGAGAACCCACCCTGAGCCCGACCAAGAACCTACCCCGAGCCCTACAGAGGTTCCCCAAGCCCGAGAGCCTATCCCGATCCCGAAAGAGCCCACCCCGACCCCTACCGAGAACCCACCCCCCCAAGCCCTACCGAGAACCCACCCCCCCCAAGCCCTACCGAGAACCCACCCCCCCAAGCCCTACCGAGAACCCACCCCCCCAAGCCCTACCGAGAACCCACCCCCCCAAGCCCTACCGACAACCCACCCCCCCAAGCCCTACCGAGAACCCACCCCCCCCAAGCCCTACCGACAACCCACCCCCCCAAGCCCTACCGAGAACCCACCCCCCAAGCCCTACCGAGAACCCACCCCCCCAAGCCCTACCGAGAACCCACTCCCCCAAGCCCTACCGAGAACCCACCCCCCCAAGCCCTACCGAGAACCCACCCCCCCAAGCCCTACCGAGAACCCACCCCCCCAAGCCCTACCGAGAACCCACCCCCACAAACCCTACCAAGAACCCACCCCCCAAGCCCTACCGAGAACCCAGCCCAAAGACCTACCGAGAACCCAGCCCAAAGCCCTACCGAGAACCCAGCCCAAAGCCCTACCAAGAACCCACCCCAAGCCCTACCAAGGACCCACCCGAAGCCGGACAGACACCCACCTGGAGCCCGAACAGTCACCCACCCGGAGCCCGACCAGTCAAACACCCGGAGCCCGCCAGTTTAGTAAACCGGAGCCCGCCAGTTGAGTGAACCGGAGCCCGCCAGTTGAGTGAACTGGAACCCGTCAGTTGAGTACCTGGAGCCTGCCCCGAGCCCTACCGAGAACCCACCCTGAGCCCGACCAAGAACCTACCCCGAGCCCTACAGAGGTTCCCCAAGCCCGAGAGCCTATCCCGATCCCGAAAGAGCCCACCCCGAGCCTGACCGGGAGCCAACCCCAAATCCTATGAAGAACCCACCCCCCAAGCCCTACCAAGAACCCACCCCCAAGCCCTACCAAGAACCCTGCCCTAATACCTACCAAGAACCCACCCCAAGCCCTACCAAGAACCCACCCGAAGCTGGACAGACACCCACCTGGAGCCCGAACAGTCACCCACCCGGAGCCCGACCAGTCAAACACCCGGAGCCCGCCAGTTTAGTAAACCGGAGCCCGCCAGTTGAGTGAACCGGAGCCCGCCAGTTGAGTGAACTGGAACCCGTCAGTTGAGTACCTGGAGCCCGCCCCGAGCCCTACCGAGAACCCACCCTGAGCCCGACCAAGAACCTACCCCGAGCCCTACCGAGAACCCACCCTGAGCCCGACCAAGAACCCACCCCGAGCCCTACAGAGGTTCCCCAAGCCCGAGAGCCTATCCCGATCCCGAAAGAGCCCACCCCGAGCCCTACCGAGAACCCACCCCCCCAAGCCCTACCGAGAACCCACCCCCCAAGCCCTACCGAGAACCCAGCCCCAAGCCCTACCGAGAACCCACCCCCCCAAGCCCTACCGAGAACCCACCCCCCCCAAGCCCTACCGAGAACCCACCCCCCCAAGCCCTACCGAGAACCCACCCCCCCAAGCCCTACCGAGAACCCACCCCCCCCAAGCCCTACCGAGAACCCACCCCCCCAAGCCCTACCGAGAACCCACCCCCCCAAGCCCTACCGAGAACCCACCCCCCCAAGCCCTACCGAGAACCCACCCCCCCAAGCCCTACCGAGAACCCACCCCCCAAGCCGTACCGAGAACCCACCCCCCCAAGCCCTACCGAGAACCCACATCCCCAAGCCCTACCGAGAACCCACCCCCCCAAGCCCTACCGAGAACCCCCCCCCCAAGCCCTACCGAGAACCCACCCCCCCAAGCCCTACCAAGAACCCACCCCCCCCAAGCCCTACCGAGAACCCACCCCCCAAGCCCTACCGAGAACCCACCCCCTTAAACCCTACCGAGAACCCACCCCCCAAGCCCTACCGAGAACCCAGCCCAAAGCCCTACCGAGAACCCAGCCCAAAGCCCTACCGAGAACCCAGCCCAAAGCCCTACCAAGAACCCACCCCAAGCCCTACCAAGGACCCACCCGAAGCCGGACAGACACCCACCTGGAGCCCGAACAGTCACCCACCCGGAGCCCGACCAGTCAAACACCCGGAGCCCGCCAGTTTAGTAAACCGGAGCCCGCCAGTTGAGTGAACCGGAGCCCGCCAGTTGAGTGAACTGGAACCCGTCAGTTGAGTACCTGGAGCCTGCCCCGAGCCCTACCGAGAACCCACCCTGAGCCCGACCAAGAACCAACCCCGAGCCCTACAGAGGTTCCCCAAGCCCGAGAGCCTATCCCGATCCCGAAAGAGCCCACCCTGAACCTGACCGGGAGCCAACCCCAAACCCTACCAAGAACCCACCCCCAAGCCCTACCAAGAACCCACCCCCAAGCCCTACCAAGAACCCACCCCCAAGCCCTACCAAGATCCCACCCCCAAGCCCTACCAAGAACCCTGCCCTAATACCTACCAAGAACCCACCCCAAGCCCTACCAAGAACCCACCCGAAGCTGGACAGACACCCACCTGGAGCCCGAACAGTCACCCACCCGGAGCCCGACCAGTCAAACACCCGGAGCCCGCCAGTTTAGTAAACCGGAGCCCGCCAGTTGAGTGAACCGGAGCCCGCCAGTTGAGTGAACTGGAACCCGTCAGTTGAGTACCTGGAGCCCGCCCCGAGCCCTACCGAGAACCCACCCTGAGCCCGACCAAGAACCTACCCCGAGCCCTACAGAGGTTCCCCTAGCCCGAGAGCCTATCCCGATCCTGAAAGAGCCCACCCCGAGCCCTACCGAGAACCCACCCCCCAAGCCCTACCGAGAACCCACCCCCCAAGCCCTACCGAGAACCCAGCCCCAAGCCCTACCGAGAACCCAGTCCCAAGCCCTACCGAGAACCCAGCCCCAAGCCCTACTGAGAACTTAGCCCCAAGCCCTACCGAGAACTCAGCCCCAAGCCCTACCGAGAACCCAGCCCCAAGCCCTACCGAGAACCCACCCCAAGCCCTACCGAGAACCCACCCCCAAGCCCTACTGAGAACCCACCCGAAGCCGGACAGACACCCACCTGGAGCCCGAACAGTCACCCACCCGGAGCCCGACCAGTCAAACACCCGGAGCCCGCCAGTTTAGTAAACCGGAGCCCGCCAGTTGAGTGAACCGGAGCCCGCCAGTTGTGTGAACTGGAACCCGTCAGTTGAGTACCTGGAGCCTGCCCCGAGCCCGACCGAGAACCAACCCAGAGCCCTACCGAGAACCCACCCTGATTCCTACAGAGAACCCACCCCTAGTCCTACCATGAAAACACCCTGAGCCCTACAGAGAACCCACCCTGGGCCCGACCAAGAACCTACCCCGAGCCCTACAGAGGTACCCCAAGCCCGAGAGCCCATCCCTAACCCGAAAGAGCCCACCCTGAGCCTGACCGGGAGCCAACCCTAAGTCCTACCAAGAACCCACCCCGAAGCCCTACCAAGAACATACCCGAAGCCGGACAGACACCCACCTGGAGCCCGAACAGTCACCCACCCGGAGCCCGACCAGTCAAACACCCGGAGCCCGCCAGTTTAATAAACCGGAGCCCGCCAGTTGAGTGAACCGGAGCCCGCCAGTTGAGTGAACTGGAACCCGTCAGTTGAGTACCTGGAGCCCGCCCCGAGCCCTACCGAGAACCCACCCCGAGCCCTACAGAGAACCCAACCCCCCCGAGCCCTACAGAGAACCCAACCCCCCCGAGCCCTACCAAGAACCCACACCCCCCCGAGCCCTACCAAGAACCCACACCCCCCCGAGCCCTACCAAGAACCCACACCCCCCCGAGCCCTACCAAGAACCCACACCCCCCCGAGCCCTACCAAGAACCCACACCCCCCCGAGCCCTACCAAGAACCCACACCCCCCCGAGCCCTACCAAGAACCCACACCCCCCCCAAGCCCTACCAAGAACCCACACCCCCCCAAGCCCTACCAAGAACCCACACCCCCCCAAGCCCTACCAAGTACCCACACCCCCCAAGCCCTACCAAATACCCCCCCCCCAAGCCCTACCAAGAACCCACACCCCCCCAAGCCCTACCAAGAACCCACACCCCCCCCAAGCCCTACCAGGAACCCACACCCCCCCCAAGCCCTACCAGGAACCCACACCCCCCCCCAAGTCCTACCAAGAACCCACACCCCCCCCCAAGTCCTACCAAGAACCCACACCCCCCCCAAGTCCTACCAAGAACCCCCCCCCCCCAAGTCCTACCAAGAACCCACACCCCCCCAAGCCCTACCAAGAACCCACACCCCCCCAAGCCCTACCAAGTACCCACACCCTCCCAAGCCCTAGCAAGTACCCACACCCCTCCCCCCAAGCCCTACCAAGAACCCACACCCCCCAAGCCCTACCAAGAACCCACCCGAAGCCGGACAGACACCCACCTGGAGCCCGAACAGTCACCCACCCAGAGCCCGCCAGTTGAGTACCTAAAGCCTGCCCGGAGCCCCGACCGACAACCCACCCCGGAGCCCCGACCGACAACCCACCCCGGAGCCCCGACCGACAACCCACCCCGGAGCCCCGACCGACAACCCACCCCGGAGCCCCGACCGACAACCCACCCCGGAGCCCCGACCGACAACCCACCCCGGAGCCCCGACCGACAACCCACCCCGGAGCCCCGACCGACAACCCACCCCGGAGCCCCGACCGACAACCCACCCCGGAGCCCCGACCGACAACCCACCCCGGAGCCCCGACCGACAACCCACCCCGGAGCCCCGACCGACAACCCACCCCGGAGCCCCGACCGACAACCCACCCCGGAGCCCCGACCGACAACCCACCCCGGAGCCCCGACAGAGAACCCACTTGGGGCCCGACAGAGAACCCACTTGGGGCCCGACAGAGAACCCACTTGGGGCCCGACAGAGAACCCACTTGGGGCCCGACAGAGAACCCACTTGGGGCCCGACAGAGAACCCACTTGGGGCCCGACAGAGAACCCACTTGGGGCCCGACAGAGAACCCACTTGGGGCCCGACAGAGAACCCACTTGGAGCCCGACAGAGAACCCACTTGGAGCCCGACAGAGAACCCACTTGGAGCCCGACAGAGAACCCACTTGGAGCCCGACAGAGAACCCACTTGGAGCCCGACAGAGAACCCACCCCGCGCCCAACCTTTCATGGAGAAAATTGAACACCAGGCGACAAAAATAATTGCAGAATGAGGTCTAGTTTCATACCATGAACGGTTGAGGGTCACAGGGCTAACAACACTGCAAACTAGGCATGCCAGGATGGATCTCACCGAAACTATTAAAATATCGACTTGAATCGACTTGAGAATGGTCCAGAACGGACCGAAACTCGTCGTCCCTTCAACTTCTAGTGTGTGGTCTGGTCAACATACTTCAGCCACGTTATTGTGACTCATCGCCTGCCTATTAAAATATTGAACAGTTTCGAAGATATGGATCCAGAGAACAACTTCAAAAGGTCAGATGGAACACAAACAAGGAACAACGGTTTCAAGTCCAACAAGCCGCAGTGTAGGACTGAAAACATAAGCTATATTTTCACCCACAGGGTTATAAACCCATGGAACCGCCTATCTGCTAAAGCAGTAAATAACATAACACTTGAATTGTAAAATCCAATTTGAAACAAAATCGGAACAAATGGGGGACCCGATCTGCTACCAGAAATTTTAGCCAAATATCCCCAGTCTGCTAACTGTAGGTAGTAACCGAGTGATTGTAACCTATCCACCGCTGCCCACTGGATGGGGGGCGGTGTGCAGGACAAACATAAATTGTGACACTAGCTCTCCACCAACAGTAAAATGTGTACTTGGATGAAAAAACGATTCTTCGCGGCAGGGGATCGTATTCCAGGGATCATAGGATTAAGGACTTGCCCGAAACGCTATGCGTACTAGTGGCTGTACAAGAATGTAACAACTCTTGTATATATCAAAAAAAAAAAAAAAAAAATTGATAGGCAGCAATTCGAAGCAAACTCCATACGCAAAACCCCATTATATTATATAATTCTATATACTGTGTATATATAAGATATAAATATGTCAAAAAGAATTATCACTCTGACCTGGAGCAATGTTGCTGATTTCGGAAATCAGTGGTACATGTTGTCGCGTTGGCGGCAGCGACACTACTGAGCCGCTGAGCCTTTAACGACCAACCGCCGTTTGAACGCCATTTTGAAATTCCAGGCGTACTACCCGAAAAGTGTGTAAACTAGTATTTGCGTGCATTATAGGCCATTCCAAGAAACCTTATTGCTATGAATATCTTGTTATCTAACAAACGAATTATTTATGTTAATATTTTTAGCACATATGTTAAATTAGGCCATTTTTCATTTAGAGGGGGTATATATATATATATATAGCTATTTACATTTTAAGTTTGAAAAATTACCGTACAAAATTGAATGCAAAGATAAGATAAGATTTATTTATACAACCCTGTTTGGAAATTAACTCCTTTTACAATGAAATAAGACGCAAATAAGAACCTTAATTGTGTAGTGAATTTTTAGTTTAGTTCATTTATTATGCACCCCATACCCATCTTGTGGGCGGTAGTGGAAAGGGTTACAGAGGCACATAATGGGCTCAGGGACTGAACCCCACAATTCATTTAGCTAAGCAAGTTACAATCTTGATGAGCTAGTTAAAAAATTCAATATAAGTCATCACATCAACAATGGATTCGAGATCGACCTCAAGTACATGTTCTAAATTAAGCAACTGACATATGTGGAGAGATAGTGTCACAAGTTATATGTTTGTCCTGCACACCGCCCCCCATCCAGTGGGCAGCGGTGGATAGGTTACAATCACTTAGTTACTACCTACAGTTAGCAAACTGGGGATATTTGGCTAAAATTTCTGGTAGCAGATCATTTTGAATGAATTTATGCATTTTGTTTTGATTAAAAGCTTAGGTAGTACAATGTACTACTTCTACTACTAATACCATATTATATATGAGGGGCTACTAAATAAAATTAAAGCACAAGCATGTTCACCTAATATCATTAGCTGACAGGTGAAATAATATGAAAGTCGGAAACTATTTGATTCTCTCTTAGAATTTCTACTAATCCTTTCTTTCGTCGAGACCAATATATGTCAGTGACCCCTCAGATGAATTTCATTTGCAGAAATCAAATTATTCTGGTGCCCAACATGGGCGGTAAGGGTCGGCCACCATAGCCACCCATGGCCCAGTGACCACGATATCCAAGAACAACTCCAATTCAATGTCATGAACGTTTATTCAACGTTGAAAAAAACGTTGAATTAACGTTGGTCTTAGAAGTTGTGTGCCCTGGGGGGGGGCGGGGGGCAGTGACACCCATGAAGTCTAAATTGTTAGTATACTGTACTGTGTTAGTTGCTTTATAAGAATGTCATTTTAATCGGCAAAATCTGCATTTACACAACTTATTAAACCAATTTGTATATATATATATATATATATATATATATATATATATATATATATATATATATATATATATATATATATATATATATATATATATATATATATATATATATATATATGTCGTACCTAGTAGCCAGAACTCACTTCTCAGCCTACTATTCATGGCCCGATTTGCCTAATAAGCCAAGTTTTCCTGAATTAATATATTTACTATAATTTTTGTATTATGAAATGATAAAGCAACCCTTTTCTCTATGTATGAGGTCAATTTTTTTTTATTGGAGTTAAAATTAACGTAGATATATGACCGAACCTAACCAACCCTACCTAACCTAACCTAACCTATATTTATAGGTAAGGTTAGGTTAGGTAGCCAAAAAAAGCTAGGTTAGGTTAGGTTAGGTAGGTTAGGTAGACGAAAAAACATTAATTCATGAAAACTTGGCTTATTAGGCAAATCGGGCCTTGAATAGTAGGCTGAGAAGTGCGTTCTGGCTATTAGGTACGACATATATATATATATATATATAATATTAATTATATGTTAATAATCTATCATTGGTGTAATGTGAAACAAAATCGCTAAAATTGAGCGTGTAGGGTAATCCTGATTATTCCCTTCCTGTAAACAAATAGTAAACCGGAATAATCACCGGAGCATCACACAGCTATAGCCACACTCACACGATTATTTATCATGTGAGGCAATGATAGACATATATATTTATATATATATATATCTGTTAGATGCATTGGGCTTCTGCATCCTATTAGTTTAATGAGTTCCTGTCAATCAAAATATCATAGAAAAAAGAATATACAGCAGGTGGCCAAAACCCCAATGCGTTAAACGTATAGTTGATGCTCCTTTGTTCCTGATTATCTCCCATCTTGAGGCATTGGAATCTTCTTTTATAGGTTCTAACTTGTGTATTCCTGGCACTTATACTGCCAGCTCTGCAGACGAAACTGTAGGGGGTTGTCCTGGCTTATTCGTGGAGTTGAAACGGGGCGGGAGTAGATTAATTTTCATGGGTTGGGGTGTGGAGGGGTGAGGGAGGCGCCGCCGTTGTCCAAGATGGAGGAGGTGGACCTGAGTGACCAGCCCAGACAGAGGGTCAGCTCGGACAACCTGAGTGCTGACCTGGACGAGTCTCCGGATCCCAGGATCCAGGTGGGTGTTGACCTGGATAGGATCCAGGTGGGTATTGTTGATCTAGACAAGCCCCACGATCCAGGGGGGCATTGACCTGGGATAGTCGTAGGATTCCAGGATCCAGGTGGGTATTGACCTGGATAAGTCCTGGTATTCCAGGATCCTGGTGGGCATTGACCTGGATTAATCCTGGGATTCCAGGTAGGCATTGACCTGGATTAATCCTGGGATTCCAGGTGGGCATTGACCTGGATTAATCCTGGGATTCCAGGTGGGCATTGACCTGGATTAATCCTGGGATTCCAGGTGGGCTATGACCTGGATTAATCCTGGGATTCCAGGTGGGCTATGACCTGGATTAATCCTGGGATTCCAGGTGGGCTATGACCTGGATTAATCCTGGGATTCCAGGTGGGCTATGACCTGGAAGTGTCCCCCAGACCATGGCTCCAGGTGAAAATATTTGACCGGGATAAATCCCCAGATCGCAGGCTCCAGGCAGATACTGTTGCCGGGACGAGTCTCTAGGATCACTTAAGCTTACGTTCGTGAAATAAGAAGTTAACTCAACTTGAATGTTTCAATATTTATTAAATGTTATATGAATGTACTGTACTTACCAGGTAATTTATTTTTAGTTTTAAAAGTTTTAGAATATCCATCACTTGTATCTTTTACATTATTTATAATGTAAACTGGTATATATACATTGCCATTTTTTTGTATTGAATAATATACAGTATAAAGAATATATTACCACTGGTCAGTAATGTGTTGTTTTGGAAACTGTCAACTCTATTTTGCAGGTTGAGCTAGAACGACTCAACACCTCGACTGATACCATTAATAAATTGGAAGTTGATCTTGATGTAAGTATACATTTTAATATGTATTATTACAAAAAATATATATGTATAAAATGCTTATATATACTGTATATAAAAGCGGTTGAAAACCGGAGGGACATTATGACATAACTGATGTTGCAGGAGGCGCGTATGTTATTCCGGCAACTGCTTGCTGACTCCACTCATCGTATTGACCTCTTGGCCAAGAGGCTGGGTAAATGTGTGGAGCAGTCTCGTCCGTATTATGATGCCCGCATCAATGCAAAACAGGTAATCCCAGTCTGTAGCTTGCTAATATTGTATAGGTGGGTACAGTACAGTACAGTACTAAGGGGAATATTTATGTTATTTCTGCTCTTACATAATGTGGGTTTTGTTATTTTAATATGAAAATACGTAAGTTTGTTGCTATTAAGATTTTAAATGGTGCATGTTGGTGTGTATAAATGTAAGTGTAAAAATAAAATATAAATATTTATTTTAACTAGCTTCATTTTTTGTACCATTTTATTTGGGATAAAAGTCTTAATTTTATTTTCAATTCCTGTTTTATTCCACCATCTCATTACATGTTTATGTCCACCTGTGATTTGGCAATTTCACTCTACTGCCCCACACGGCCACACTAAGTCTCATAACCTGTCTAACCTGCGCAGTGTAAGCAAGTGTTAAATGTGGAATGTGCAAGAATTTTGTTAAGGAGTGCTTCATACATACTATCATTGGTGCATGAAATTTAAGGAAAGTTGCTTTTATATATTATCTTCCAAATACTGTAGATGTATACAAATAGTCATATTTTAGTAATGCTGAGGTGAAATCAGTTATTCACATAATGTATACTGTATAAAACCAGAGGAAATATAAATCTGTGACCAACTTAAAGAGGAATATTATAAGAATGTTGGTAATTTGAGGTGCCATGACCTCAAGACTCTTTAGAGCTTGATAAGAATCTTGCAGCAGTTAAATTGTGAAACTTGACCGAACTATTGGTCTGTACTAGTATTTTTACTTTTCAGATTTCCGTTTTTTACTAGGACAAAGTCTGAGAAAGATTGGCATTTTGAAGATGAAAGGTAGGGGGCATGATTTAATTTGGTTACTGGAATAATGTTTGATAGATATTGCCACAGATGTTCAGCATCAGGTACATCAGTGCCTTCTTCAAAACTTGAACTTGGTGCTAAATTAAATGTTCTTTTGAATGTGTGGCCTCCATATTGGTTGCAGTTGGTGTACGTTTTAGGCTAGACTTTCCTTGATTCATTAATTGTTGCCACATCTTAGCAGTCTCAGGCATTCTTTGTATTGTATTCTGGCTTGGAGTCTGCTATTCCCTCTGTCCTGTGATTGTGGTGTGCCCTTTTTTTTCACACTTTTTGGATCAGGGCTGTTTGTTGTCAGTTTTGCGTGTCCCTTTAGTTCTAGACCCCCGTGTCCTCCATATGGTGTTTTGTTCTGGCCAGCCAGCCAGCTTTGTTCTGGCTGTATTCGCTGCTTTTACGGATTTATTTACCGTTTTATCCACAGCTGTTATTGGGGCTTGGGGCCATTGGTGGTCTTTCTGAAGTTGTCCTTTCATTCCTTGTTGTTTGTCCTTCAGTCTTGTCATGATTGTGTGCACTGTATTTTAACATTTAACGTGCAGCTGCTCTCCTTTGCAATGAGCCGCCTCCCTCTGCTTTCTCCCATGGGTAAGCCCATTTCACTATTTTCTAAAAAACTGACCATCTATTGAGGTTGATAGATGAAATTGGTTCTGAATTCAAAGCATGCTCAAGGAGCTACTGAGAGGCCCCTACCAGATAACACCCATTGAATGTAGTGGAGCAGAAACAGGAGGAATATCATGAAATCAACGACACAGGAAGGTAGCAGCCTCAATGCCCAGCCAGCAAGCATGCTGTCAGTAGACCAGAAGCATGCAAATTCCTGTGAACTAATTCAGATGACTTGGTTGCCACCTGGTGTTGATAAGTGTAGCAGCTAGTTACTAGTCAGTAATTAGTAGTGATAAATGACTTGGTATTAAACAACAGGGTGTCGAGTAGTGTCCTGCTCTTTTGTTTTATAACGAGTTACTGGGTTGTGGACGGAGGAATTCTCCACATACTCCCTGCCTCGGTTAATTGATATCATCAGGATAGATATTTGTGTGGGGGTAAAGATCAATTAGTGCCTGAATTGATCAATTCAGGTCAATTGAATTGATCAACTGGTCAATTGAAGTGACCAGTATCCAGTGTGTACTTGAGGCTCTGGCTAGGGGAGCAACCTTGGTCACCTAGCTAAGAACTTCTAAGCTTTAGCAGTTTTTTTCATGGCTCTAAAATGTTGCATTTCTGTATACAGTATTGTACAGGTAGTCTTTTTCTTCAAAATATATTGAGTTGGTGGGACATCTATAATAATGGTGGGACAGCTATAATTTTATCTGCCAAAATGATACTCTAAATAGGTGAATTTATAGCATTTAAAAGTTGATGGTACAATGCCACTATAGTACTTTTTAGAGACGAAATTCCTAACAAGGCTTTGACCGTAAGTTTGTCATTATGTCAATATTCCCCTCAAATTTCTTGGTTTCCTTAGATATTGTCTATTCATACTGTCTGATAATTAGCTATTATAAGGCAATGGATGAGTTAGTTTAAAAGTAATGACCATTAATATTATTCATTTATTCCTCCAAGTTTAGTAGACATTACCGTTACATTCTTCATTGCTTGGAATTGTTAAAGATATTATCAGCTGTGGGTCCTTTGATGCTAGGTTGAGTGCTATACAAAAAATATTTTTGTAGGCACTCAGGGAGACCCAGGCAGCTGCAGTGCGTTACGAGCGTGCCATGAGCCAGCATGCTGCGGCACGCGAGATGGTATTCCTAGCAGAAGAGGGACTCATGCAGAAGGGATGCGTCTTCGACCATACTTGGCAGGAGATGCTCAATCATGCCACTTCCAAGGTGCAGTCATGTAGACAAAGGCTTTTTGCTATTTTATATTTCATCGTTTTAGTTGTACGGTACTTTTGCTTTCTTTAAGTATCCTGAGATGGCACAAAACCAATACATGTAACTATTGTGATGTGGTTAGCATTCAAAGCCAAGGGATTGAGGGCTGCAAAGTTATATGTGAAGACTTAAAGGCTGAAAAGGTTACCAGAGTATTTACACATTGAAGTTGTATGATAAACATTTGAAAAATGTATTAGTTGAGCCATTAAAATGCATGGTTTTGTAAAAGTTTTAGGGAGATATAATGAAAGTAAATGAATGGAGAGGTAGGATGGCAGTAGCTTAATAATGTATCATGTGTGTGTGTGTTCATTGATATGGATTTCCCTGCACTCTTCCATTACCCTTTGCTTTTGGTCCTGTACCTTTCATTCCATCTCTCATCTGGTCCTTAATTTAGCTAGATTCACCTCGTGCAGAGATAGAACAGGTGATTACATGTACATGATGTCTTTATTACTTGTGTGTCATGGTGCCATTACCACTTGTTTAGGTTAATGATGCGGAACGTGAAAAAATTGAGAGTGCAGCTGAGCATCGTCGTACGTCGGCACTCTACCATGAGGCCGAGACCAGAGTCAAAGCTCTACAAAAAGAGTTGAAGAGAGCCATTGCAAAGTCCAGGTAAAAATACATATTCCCTTTGCATGTCATTATCCATTGTGGTACTGTATATTCCTTTAGATACTTTTTACACTTCATTTCACTCTAGTATTAGAATGGACATCTCTGGTTTCTCATTTGTCAGAGTGAAATGGTTGAATGTTAAGCATGTTTGTGTAATTTATCAACCAAACTTAGAGAAGAAAGCACAACACTTTAGTATTCTCAAATGAAATTGGGTCATTCCGATAATAAGAGATTACCTGTACTGTGATTATTTTTTCAATGGCTTGAGTTACTGTACCTATTGAATAAGTACAGGTATAGCTTATCCTTTAACTGAAAATTTTGCATACAGCCATTATTGGAGTTACCCATGCACCTAATCTTTCGTTTTTGCACTTTTTTCTGCATACCGTATAATAAAAAAAAGAGTCCTGCTCAAATTAAAGATTTGTCCCTGTCATCAGTAAGTGTAAATATAGGTATAGATGCCTTTTAGAAATGTTTAAAAGTTTGCGAATTGAGAATTAGACAAGTACATTGTGAATTAGATGTACTAGATGTTAAATTGATATTGCAATTTACCTTGGATCAATTTACAATTTTCCTTGGATCTTGAATCGGCGTTCTACTAGAGCCCAAGACAACACAGGCAGGCTCATACCGTCATGTGAAATGTTAAACGAATAATTGATTGAGAAAAGGAGTAGAAAGTACAATAGTGATAGTTAATCAAAACGAAGAGCAGAATGGAGTAAATATTACACACAAAAATCACAATAGCGTGATGCATCAAATGAACAAATCCACAAGGGCCTTGACGAGGATTCGAACCTAATCCTTATTAAGGCAGCGTCTGGGATGCTCTCGGACGTAGGTTCGAATCCTCGTCATGGCCCTTGTGGATTTGTTCATTGGAGTAAATATAGGAGCAGAAGTGAAATAAAATGAGAGACGTAAGGAATGAGTAGCTTGTTAAGAAAGAGTTGTATGGAACAGTGAATGACTTCTTCCCTAGTAGTAGTGTAGTTCATTTTGCTTGTGTGTGTGTGTTAGTGTAAGGATAAAAGTTGCAGTTTGTTTTGCTCATCCATTTGTATGACGATGAAAGTAAGAATGAAGGAGACTTGTAGGTAGTTTAATTGATGACATTTGCGAAATAAAAACAATTGAAATACTGTTATCAACTTTATTCGCTAATGCAGTAGTTGAAAAAATAATGTACGTTATTCATTTACAAAAGGAAAAAGTAATAATTAAAAAGTAATAATAAAAACAAATAATAATAGCCTAATACTGATTATAAATCATTATTCAGTTGCCTCACCAAATCAGGGTCTTCGTATAGTGAAATACAGTACTGTACTCTATATAATAGAACAAATCTTCCTTCTGAAATTTGGATCCGTCGGAAAAATTTATTCTGGAAGGTCAGCATTTTAAATCTATCATTATTAGTTTGTCACATAATGTAATTTCCAGCAGGTCATATATTTTTTTTCCTTTTCTGCTTTATTTGCTCTTTTAACCCTCAATGAAATTGGCGAATTTGTTTTACTGCTGGTGTGTGAATTTATGGATGGAGGGTATTTCCAAGTAGAATACAACAGCAAAGGTGTGCGTGTTGCACAACACTTCCTCTCAGCTGTGCCAGGGATATGTTTACAAACAAGATAGGTGCACATACTACATTTAGGGCTATATACAGAACTCACTGTTTTTGTCACGTGTACATAAGTGGTTATTAAACAGCAACATTACATTTTGTAAGCAAATAAGTGAAGCATCAAACATAAAGATAATTAAAGTTGAACTTGCAAGTCTTCTACCACATCAATGTATTTATCTAAATAATTGAATGTAATTAGTGTACAGTAGTTACAAGATGAGAGCTATGCTCGAGGAATCCCATCTTCCCAGTACAGAATACAATTTATTTGTAATTATTATTTAAAAGAATGCTTTTATGATTTACCATCCTTATACCGTACTAAATTGTACAAGCAAGTTCGTGATTTTCTGCTTCATTTAAACCTACCGTGAGGATATGCATAATGACCGTGTGTTTTCTTTGTGCAATATGCGTGTATTAGGCAAGGGTAAGAGAAACTTTGTTACAATAAATAAGGAAGCTGAGTTATTAGAGAAGCACAATTATGGCTGGGGAAGAAAGTGGCTGGCAGTGGTAATGCTTATCATAGTGTAATAGCTGCTGTTCCTATGACAAGAAGACAAAAGTAGCAGATTGTATAGGTTGTTAGCAGAATGGAGCGCAGTGATGGAAAGAGGAGTGACAAAATTAAACCTTAAGCATGAGGATTTGGATTAGGCTCTATTAACCTGAATTTACCTGAGGTCCACTAATATTAGTGTCCTCGATGAGAACAGGAAGCTGGCGGCTTGTCAAAGGTCCCCCCCCCCCCCTGATGATCTTTTCCAGCTGTATTTTAAAACCCCTCAGTCTACTAATGACTAGCACAGCATTGTAGCTTGGGCTGGCTACTGGTGTGCAGGGATACAGTATGTAGGTGAAAGAGTGACTCTAACCTGAGCATGACTTCAAACCCAGTTGAGGGTGACTGCACAAGTTTAACAGACAGCATAATATAGTACTATACCTGCATTTTGCTGCCTCTGGGCTATCAAGACCAGTTTGTGCTACAAACAGGTAAGTTAAAAGATATTTACTGTTGTTTTCATGTATAATGATTGTTTATATGGATACAATCATTTTATATATTACTCATTTGTCTGATTATGGTCAAATATGTACTGTATCATATCAGTAGATATAAGTAAAAGCTGGTGAAAAGTAGGCCAAAAAGGGACAGCTATTTGGAATGCTGGAAAGATGGGATCAGAATTTTTGAACATGCACGTACGGTATTTGTAATACACCTTTGATTATCTCTACCTCCAGTCTTTACCATATCCTATTAATATAGCAGAAACCAGAGTTTTTTTTAGATAACTTAGTTCCTTGGCTTGGAATAATAAGGGAATGAAAGGTACGGTTGTTTCTTTATTATTTGTACATCTCCAGATACAACCTTTATTACAATGCTCTGTATATATACAGTGCATTATGTTTGTATAGGTTATTTATCATGATAGAGTGCACGTGCCCTTTAGCACAGCTGTTAGGCTAGCCACGATGCACTTGTCCAACTATAGGAATGTGATACACTGACTTGAGTGTCTGATAATTACGTAAAACATGTTCTAAAATGTTAAGAGCAGCAATGCACATAGACTACAGTTTCCAAACATTTACTTGCAAAATGTTTTCCATAAATGGAAGCGAGTTTTGAAAGTAAATTATTGGTTTTGTTTATTACTGGTTTCTAATTTGCATAGGAATCCCACAGCACACTTCTCTGTCAATCTATTTGGTCATCCATCGCATCCTCCAGCTCATCCTTCTTGTCCATGCATCTCTTCCATCTTTCATAAACCCTTCTCTTCGTGAAATAGAAATTTTGGTAAATTGCTTTATTAATCTCTTAAGTACTGTACAGTATTAGCTTTTTAAATGGTGACTCTTTTTATTTATTTTCATTTTATTTTATTAAGATGGCCCCTTCATGACTAAAGTTCTACTCATTCCCTTGAATGTAGACAAGTTCTCTCAGCTGTTTACACTGTACTATACTGATCAAAAATTAAAAAAAAAAATTGGCCAAATGTGACAATAAATGAAATTAACTAATGTACTTCTTTCCAAGCAAAATTGTATTTCTGTAAATTTTACTTCAGCAAAAACAAGTAGAAACTGCTTTACTTATATTCACCAACCCATCGTCTAGAATTTAACACACACACACACACACACACACACACACACTATCATAATACTTCAAGGTATCAAGAGTGTTAGGCGTTGGAAATGATTGTGGAAGAGTTTACCGTCAGCCATCCTCTCAAGAGGTTTTCAGGTATTGGGCAAGCAGAGTGCTTCTATATAGAGGAGCAAGTTCATGAAGCTTGACGTATGATTTCAATGCCCTTCTGAGATTCAGGTGTTTGCACAAATGGAGAAATAGTTTATTGAAATGAAGGCTTGTACAGAAATATATCAAAGCTGCATGAAAATACTCTATTAAAAAAAAAAAGAATACAGAGTACAGTAGATAGGTGGAGAGTGGTAGATAATAAAGCCTGTACTATTAGTGCTATTATAGTTTGGCATCTTTATTTCCCCTTATAATTTTACCCCCTTATAATTTTTTATTTCCCCCTTATAATTTTTATTTCCAATAGGCATTTTTTATGTAAATGTGTGCTTTACTTTAATTACTAGTGAATGTTGTTTCATACCTAGTTATTAAAGTAACTGTTTATTAGGCACTTTGCAGTCTTATGCTAAAATACTCAGTCCTTAAATATGAGGAATTTTCTATTGGAATGTTTTGGTAGATGGAATGTTTAATAAGTGGTGAGCTGTTTTCCTTTCTTGTGTTACTGTGTCAAGTAAGTTGTGTGTTGACCGGCAAAGAAACTGCCAGATCAACCTTAAGTTTTGATGTTCTTTTTTTTTATTACATCTTAGCCATAATTTTCATTAAAAGCTTTATTCTTGGCATTGTAGGTGAGAACTTTACTGCCTGCATCTTGACTGCTGGTTATTCTTCCCGTTTTTGTTTCTCTCCCAAGTTTGAATGCACGTCGCAGCCTGTTGCAAATGAATAACCTTGTGAGGATGCACCAGCTGCAGCTGCTGTAAGTAGGTCCTCACCAGCTGCTGCAAGTAGGTCCTCAACCAGCTAGCAACACCAGGGCCACACCCTGGCTTAGCTCTCCATGCAGGTCTAACACATCACAACAAGAGGCTTACTTTACTAGCAAATACTGTACAAATTATGCTTGGGTTGCAAACAATACAGACTATAAATGTTATATTTTTTTCCTATATTTATAATTTTTCCTAAATTATAATTTCATTTATAAAAGATAAACCAATTATGAAAAGACGCACCCATAGTCGTGCCATAAATTGTACAAGATCTCGTCATCATGAAGATTTAAGTAAACACTTAGCAGTATGCAACACTTGTCTTCTATGCATTTTAAATAACAAATATATGTAGTTCAAGTAATACCAATGCTGGTGAAAGCCAAGTAAATGAATATGCTTGAATGTTGTGAGAGAGAATATGCCTGCATTATACGAATTGGAGGAGCTGCCTCTGTTTGGCCCTGGCTTGGCTACTTTTGTTTATATAAAGATTTCATATGTTGCATAGTACTGTTTTGTATTTAAAGTAGATATTTTATTTTATTTTTTGATTGCCATGTTTTGTACTGTTAGCACACTTTTTAAATTACAATTTTTTCACTGTGTAGCACTTTTTTAAAAATCCTTTTTCACTATATTGCACTTTTTAAATTATACTTTTCACTGTATAGTAGTTAAGAGTGCTTATTAGGTATTAAAAATCATGAATATTCTTTTACATTTCTCCTAAAGATATTTTTGTAAACTAATATATAGGAGTGAGTTTTCAAGTAACCGTGAATTTCTGTTTGCTCTCAAGTTTGTTGGATGACTTGCAGTTTTATCATCATGCTTTGAAGTGTTTTGTTGTAGCTTAGCCCTTTGCTTGCAAGCTTTACATGAGTCTCAACACCAACTAGTTAAGCTTAGGCAGTGTTCAGTGTGGCTAAGTTTTTCAGCTTATTTTTGATCGCAGGTCTCAGCAGGTCTCTGTGAATTTGCAAAATGAAGGAACTTTTTTAATATGCTATAATGTAAGTATATTTATATTATAGTGTACTGTACTTACATTATAGTAAGGAGGGAGTATGTAGTTAATGTTGTACTGTAGGATCCAGGATTGTTATGAAGACTGAATTGAGTTGCCAGTGATATTTAAAGGTTGCATTAATGGTGAAACCTACTGAGGCTTGATAAACTTCTACATTTTTCATTTAGTTCATTTATGTGCACCCCCATACCCATCCTGTGGGTGGCAGTGGAAATGGTTAGAGGCACATAATGGGCTCAGGGACTGAACCTTAGAATTCATTTAGCCAAGCAAGATAGTCTTGATTTGGTACTTACAAAATTGAATGTATAGTATTATATCAATAGAGAGTTAGATACCAACCACACATACTGTCTTTTAAGCTAAGCAACTTGCATATGGGATGAGCTAGTGTCATAATTGATATGTTTATCGTGCACAGCACCCCTCGTCCAGTGGGCAGCGGTGGAATGGTTAATTACCCATATTTACTACCTACAGTTAGCAAACTAATGATATTTGGCTAAAATTTCTGGTAGTAGAGAATCATGAATGAAATATTTAGACATTATATGACCATTTGTTATAGAGCTTCTCTAAATTCAAGTATCTTATTACACTTCATCACATAGTGACTGTCTCCATAGCAACACACTCGCCCCACACTTTGCGAGCAATTTGGCCTAGGTTCGTGTTCAGGCTGGGGAGGATTGACTAGGTGCTAATCCTTAACTGTATTCCTCTTTTCATCCAGCAATGACAGGGTACTTGGATGTTAAACAATTGGGGGGTGGTGTTGCTGGGAAACTTGGCGGTAAAGCTTACCATGAGCCATGGGTAGGGAAAGCTCTTGGCCTTTTTGTACCCACTTGTGTGGAAAAAAAAATAATGGTGTGCGAATTGTTTTGCTACACAGTTTACATTTGGCTACATATCAGCAGATGATACAACTTCCCAGAGATACTTATAGCCGAGTCTAAGCTGAGCAGTAGTAACCCTCTAGGAGTCGGCTGATTTTATTGGATGATCTATAGATGTGTGGCTCTTCTTGCACGTTAGTATAATAGTATAATAATTATACTAGTGTAGATTTCACTTTACCCTCAGCTCTACAAGGTTCTTGGTGTATTATTGCCTCTTGACAAATGTTTAAGATAATCCAGTTGACTGGTTAGTTAATTGAGGCTTTGAATTGCAACAAATTACTTCATTGTTTGATAAAAATAAAATACAGTACTGTATCTTATAATCTGATCCTCTGTATTTTTTATAAAGTATTATGATAAAATTTGTGCATTAATTGTGGTAATATACACTAATTTATATGTGGAATAATGTTTTTTGTTATCAAGTGATGATTAAATTTTCTTAAGATAGTTTATATGTTCCATAGTTATTGAGGATGGGATTGTAGTGGTGGAAGTTATGGACCTCACGGTTGTTTAGAGTGGTGATCAAAGTCTTGGCAGGCCCTAGTATTGTGCCTCTTCATTCTTTGGAGTTATATGGTCAGCTAGTCATACACTGTAGGTGTAAAGAGAGAGTTCTGTCACTTAATATCTCTGCTAGTAAAGTTGGTCTGGCCTGATTAATGTATTCTTGCAATAAAATGTTGACAACTTTACTTGCTCTATCACTATGTATTTGCATTAATATCCCTATGCTCAAATGCTCAAATTAAGAAATCTTAGATTTCAGGTTTGCTCTTTTCATTAAGTGTTTGGGTATTTCCAACAGGCCGTATTTTGAGCTTAAATCGGCAGTCAACCAACAGCTCGAGGCCCAAAAGCAACAAGTTCGGCAGCTAGAGGAGAGCGTTGCTAGAGCCAAGGTGACGTATGCTCAAGCTCTCTCCAACTTGGAGACCATCTCTGATGAGATTCACCGTGTAAGTTTACAGGTGTTCTGCCACTGCAAGTTGTTTCTTACATTAATCTAATGCATTTTCTTGATTGTATAATTCAGTCATTAAATGTGACTGAAATGATTAGATCGCTAATTTTAGCATAAATCTATATTTCTTATGATTATCTTCACTTGGGATGGAAGTTGAAAATTAACTCCAAAATTTGTTTTACAATTTGGCTGGATGGTGAATGTTTCATTGAAGCTCTCAACATCTGCAGAGGGAAAGTGAATTTAAGTTTGCTGAAGATAGAGTATATATAACCAAGTAGGATAAGGTAAAGTTGTCTGTTATGCAGAGGGCTGGAGTAGTGTAGGTAGGAGAGGTGTGTGCTGGATATTGTCTCATGAGAATGGTAGGATGTGCCGAAGAGTAAGCTGGTAGTCAGACGAGTGCGTTTGATATATAGGTCTAGATGGTCACACAGGCCTGGATGACCACGCAGGTCTGGATGTAAAAGTTGTGCAAGCCTTGTGATGTAATGTAACACATGGGTGGCTGGTCTAGGACTAAGGCAACTTTCAAAAGAAACCTATACACAGTACTTCTGTACTGTATATAGTCAAGAATTTTAAGGTAAATAATGCCATATATTGTACCTGTATTGTAAATGCTGTGGTGTAAACTGAGTTACCCAATATACACTATGAAGTAGATTGCAAACTAGAAGACCAGTGACTAAGCCATTATCAAACGTCCTGTAGTTACTTTGTGCTTAACTCTACAGAACATTTGACATGTTAAGTTGCAGTTGGAGCTATATATTTTTTCCTTTTCCTTTCTACATTTATAAATTAAATTTTATAGTCTAAGTATTTTTTTTTTTATATGTACAGTGGAACCTCGAGTGACAAGCGACTCCAGTTACGAGCATTTCGAGTAACAAGCGAACCACTCACAGAAAATTCGTCTCGATTGATGAGCTTTTGCTCAATTAACGAGCAAACCACATGGGGCTTCCTAGCGTTCCCGCCAGTTCTCGGACGCCTCCGACGACTGTGTTGTTGTTTCGCAAGACGAGCGTTTCACATGACGAGTACATGACGTGCTCGGCCGGAATGGATTAAATTCGTTAAACAAGGCACCACTGTACATTTCACGTTTAAATTGTAACAATCAAAAGGGTTGAATTTTTGTATTCTATTTTCTTTCTGTAGTTCTTATTGGTTAATTTGGGGCTAAACTCTTGTGAAAAATAAGGAGCAATGTGTATTTGGAAGGCCTATCATGAGCTCTGTGCTTAGGAAAGTACAGTAGAATGCTTTAAGCAGTACGAGCTCAGATTCCAAAGCTAGCTGATGACAAATTAATCCCCCCCCCTCTCAATAAATTATAATTATAAGAGACAATTAAGTACAATACTGTATTTATTTTCAGAATCGTCAGTCTCAGCTAGACCTGGGTGTGCGGGGCATTGGGGTTGGGGCGGAGTCTCCTTTACCTCCGCTCCAAACTATAGATGGGGGACACCAGCTTGCAACGCACCCCCTCCACTATGCAGAATCAAGTATAGAGGCCAATACTCAGGAGTTTAAATCATTACCGGGAAAACTGGGACCGGTGGCAGCACCCATTATGGCAACTGTGGTGAGATACTGGCATTTAGAGTTGCTTGTCTAATTTATAGATGCAAACTAAACGCCAACAGTCTCTACAGTGGATACAAATTTTCACCAAAAATATCAAATTGTGCAAGCTAAATTTGTGGCAGCCATTAGAGGTTCTTTCTGCAGTACAAATATAATTTCCACCCAAGATTTGCTTTAGAATTAACAAAAGGATTATTTTGTTCTTCTATTCAATTGCATTTCATATAAAATGGGCAAGGAAAAATAGGTCTTTGAGTATTGAATATGAAAAACTTCTGAAGGTCATTTGGCTGCTCCCTAAAACCAGCAGCCACAGCTCTTTCAAAACAATGATCACATGCCAGGCTCTAGGCAATTTCCATTCAACCATGATAAGGAACTTTCCAATTAGTCTTGCCCCCTGCCCCCACACACACAGGTATATGTGTATTCACTCAAACTAATGAGAAAGAGAGCAAGAGAGAGAGAGAGAGAGAGAGAATGAGAAAGCGAGAGAGAGAATGAGAAAGCGAGAGAGAGAGAGAGAATGAGAAAGCGAGAGAGAGAGAGAGAATGAGAAAGCGAGAAAGAGAGAGAGAATGAGAGGGAGAGAGAGAGAGAGAGAGAGTGAGAATGAGAGAGAGAGAGAGAATGAGAGAAATTGAAGTATGCAGCAGTTATATGGTGTCCCTATTCCAAAGAGTCATTCTCGATTCTCAATAGAGAATTCCGGGTTCGAATCCCGGGTGGGACAGAAATGGTTGGGTGCATTTTTCTATCGCCTAATGCCCTGTTCACTTAACAGTAAGCAAGTACTCGGGAGTTAACATCATGGGTGGGGTCAGTAATTCAACTGAGGGGGATGGGGGGACCTCAATATAAGCCTAACCTGTACAAATACACTTGGGCTGTCTGTCCCCCGACACAATGCATTATTATAATAAAACACATAGAAAATAGAAAAAGTTCAAAGATATGCTACCAATTGGCATTGGTAGCCAATTCAATTCATACCAATTCTGGACCTAAAAAACAAAATTGAGGAGATACTTAAGGCATTAATCATGACAAAACTAGACAATAAAAGAAATTATATGATCACATACAAAATAATGACAGGACACTACAATTGACTTATAATTTTGTTTAAACCTGCAACTTTAAGAACATGGTCTTAGATTCAAGTTAAGGATTCAAAGGTGCATGAAAAATATATGACAGCTCTTGTTTTTGCGAACAGAGGTTGGGTTGGTTGGAACAATTTAAGTGAGGTAACGAAGGATGCCAAAACCATCAGCAGTTTCAAAGCATCATGTGACAAAGATTATAAAGATGGGACATCACGAGCCTAGCTCTCATCCTATAATTACACTCGGTTCATACATACAAATATCCCCCAATAGCACCAGAGGAGATACCGTTTGGCCCCTCAATCTTCGATAAATCAGTGCCAGACACCCTTGGAAACAAAGCTGAAGCAGTAAGCCATGGTGAGAAATGCAAATACTGTGAACAAATCCACAAGGGCCGTGACAAGGGTTTGAACCTGCATCCGGGACCGAGTCGTAGCTCAGTCGATTAAGGCAGCGTCTGGGATGCTACCGGACGCAGGTTCAAATCCTCGTCACGGCCCTTGTGGATTTGTTCATTTGATGCATCACGTTAGTGTGATCTCTGTGTGCAAATACTGTAATTAGGAGCAACAAAAACAGTGACTTGTCTCTAAGACAATTCTTAAAGTCTAACTAGTCAGCATAACTGAATTTACCCCTACAGAGCTTTGCACTTAATGAATGATCACCAGGTAGAAAGTGAGGGCTGTCGGCTCCTCCAACCCTGTATTGTAGTTAGTTCTTCTAGCTGATGGTGGCTAAATGACAAGTAGTTCACTAACTAGTAGTTAACAGGCAGTTGATATGCTGGAGATGGCTGTAATTCTCCAATGTCTTCCCCAGCTCTGTCACAAGTTTAATTGCAAGTTCCTTGTCATCATGGGACAAATTTTTCTATTATATAATTCACATAATCATAATACTGCACAGTATACAGTAATTGAATATTCTATAACATACATGAAACAAAATTATTATTTTATTTATGGATTAGCCTCCTGAGTGTTGGATAAACATTTATTGTAAGGATGATGATTGGAAATGAAAAATCTATATTACATCATGAAAATAGGAGGATTGATGGAGAAATTGAATGTGTTTATTGTTTAGCAATAAACCTAAATTAAATATGGAGAAAGAGAACTTGTTACAATTACATTTATATCTTGAGAGTGTAGTAAGTTGGAAGCTTATTAAATGTACTCAATCTGGAAGATAGGAAAGTGTTGGTGGCAGGACTTGAGAGGAGACTGGTGCATCAGACCTGATCAAGGCCCATATTACACACACTTTTGGGTAAGTCAAGTTCAGCTCAACAGTAGAAACACATTAACTTTTAGTTGCATATTACAGTACGGTTGTTATTAAATGGTAATTAATTTAAGCATTAATGAATGGAAGATATTACATTACACTTATTTGGTAAATTAGAAGCATTTGGTACCATCTTGTACATAATATTGATCTGGGGCCTCAACACATTCCTCTCTTCACTTACATACATCTAAGGATTTATACTTGCTCGACCAAATCTAACTTTAAATTACAATATTATGTTTATAGGACTACGAAAGACACAGGTAACCCCACCAGTGGGAAACTTGTAGATTAGGTTGTTAGGTTGTTCTGTTCTAAAGTGCATTGTCCATTGAAATAGTGGTCTTGATAGCCTGAATCTCAATAATGTAAATGTATTGTACCTTTCATAGGTTTGTCATTGCATTCTCTTGTTTTTAAAGAATCGCATTTTATAACGATATTTATTGTAACTAGATTAATATTTTTCATTGTTACTTGTTTACTGAAGTTAATGTTAGGTTCACATAACTCATAACCGAGTAGGAATACTGATGATATTAAACCATCATTCAATGATGTGGTGGTCCAGTTGGAGGGGTTGAGAGGAACAGCAGCTTGGGTCCAATTTGGCCCTTTCTGGATTTTGGTTTCCAGGCTGGATGGCACTTATCCTCAGGTTGGAAAAATGAAGAACCCCCTTCATCCCGTTGTGCAGTTCAAGCATGAACCTTTCCACCTTGGGTTTGGTTCATTGTGCTTATATAGGATGCCATCGATTTTGTACTTCACGGGTTTCCTCAATTTCACCTTGAGGTGCTGCCTAGAAGTTGTTGTTGTCACTAATGGGGAACAGGAACATTGTATCACAAAATGACACTGCTCTTCTTGAGTTTAGTTCGTCTAATTTGTCTTCAGTACTGTATCATGTTCCCAGTTTTCCTGACTGGAATGCAATCTCTTATTTTATGTGAGAAAGTGGCATTTGAGCTGTGGTACCTCTCTGCTAGAATGGAAAAAGGATTCTTCATCTTCAATGTGGCATTTTTGGGAAAATTGGATTCCATTAATGGGGCTTATGTTCTTATTTTGTTCCAAAAGAGATTTCTTGCAGTTCCATAACTATTTTGCCCCTTTTATTGCATCTGACTGTAGGGCATGCACCTGCCTGGCTGATGTTAAAAAGATTTCTTGCCTGCCAAGAGCTCATCTCCCAGATTCAGGCAGAGTAGGTGCAACAGGAGGATTTAAGCACCTCACCTACCTTTTTTTTGTCAGTGTCTGCAACAACTAACACACTATCCCAAGGTGTTTGTGCTGATCCAATGAGATTCGGTTGCTGACTTTACTACACTTCTTGGTTCAGGCATGCTGTGCTGTCAGTTTTAAGGGTCTACCTTTTGCCATTGCTCTTCTCAGACATTATTTCTCTCTCTCTCTCTCTCTCTCTGAAGAGAGGTGCAACAGGTATTAGAGGATGTATGTATGTTCTTTCAGCCCTTCCTCCAGGTGTTAGGCTGAAACCGTGTTAGGGAAATATGATGCAGTGTCGTTCACACTCTTGGGCTTGGTACAGGCTCTGGTAAACCTATTTTCTGAGGAAGTGAAGATGCCTTGCCTATACTTTTCTGTGGTTCATTTTCATTTTGAGTTTTACATGATATAGAAAATTTGGCACTAAATACAAAACCGAAAGAGGGAAGTTCTACACAAGTTTGGATTGGGTCCAGAATGATATGATGGTGATTTTTGGAGGTGCGGCTGTGTGTACAAGTACAGTATGTATTGTATACATATGAATACAGTGTGCATTTTATGTACACATCTGAATTTAATATTTAGTGCTGTCATTTGAGATTTTCATAATGGCCTCCTATTTGTGTATCGTTCATATTATCTTAGTCTTGCCACATTTTATTTTGAATGATGAAATTAGCTGTATTAGAATTATACCTCTTGGGTATTACATAATAATTTCTTCTTGTTTTCTTTTGTGTGCTGTATTTATATAGTTTTGTTATCATTCAACAGCAGACTGCAGTGGCATCCTCAACCACTGTCTCTGTAACCTCCAGTATGGCAGCAGCTACATCTTCCACTACAGCTACCTCCCGAGCCACTGCTGCTGCTCTTGCTATGACCCACTGTGAAGTGGCTAGAGAGGAAAATGCCAGCTTGGTAATGGAACCCAGGGGAAACAGCAAGCTGGAACTGGAGCCTAGGGAGGACAGGAGCCTGGAGCTGGAGCCTAGGGAGGACAGGAGCCTGGTGCTGGAGCCTAGGGAGGACAGGAGCATGGTGCTGGATGGAGGAGAGGCTAGAAACTTGGTGCTGGATGGAGGGGAGGACAGGAGCTTGGTACTGGAGCCTAGGGAGGACAGGAGCTTGGTGCTGGATGGAGGAGAGGTTCTGGTGGATGACGGTGATGGGACAGCTACGTACACAGACCTAACAGGTTGGCAGGTGTGTATTTTGGTTCGTCTGAATTATGATTTGTTAACTGTAAATTTTCTGTTGTTTGTCGGGATATATATATCTGGAGATATTGTTGAATTTAACTGTGTAAAACCTAAGAATTAGTTGTTTTTTTGGTTCATACTAGGTAGCTGCTGTTCATATCTGAACCTGTGATTAAAACAGTCCAGTTACCCAACTTTCATTACATTACCTGGCAATTTGTTCCACAAATCTACAAACCTTATTAACCGAACCCAGTATTATTCAGATCTGACTGAGCAAATCCTTCACTCTCAAAATTAAAGCTAGTCATAGTCTCTCTCTTTTTAAACCCAGACCTATACATTTTCCCATGCTGTTATACAATGGATGTAATATCTTGCAGGTCACCCAACATTCTGAAGGAATGAGTTTTCTGAGCATGAGTAGTAGTAGTAGTAGTAGGCATCCATCAGTCTCATGAGACTATGGACTTGCGCACTGGTGTCGGCCTGGTCATGAGTACACAGTACATTTATTGTCAATATATAGTTGCTTGAAAGGATCAAGCTTTGTGTTAATACATTCATTTCCAAAAATATATTTTCCTCTTTGGATCAACAATACAATCATAAATCCACATTAAAGTTTTAATGCACAGTAATAGTTTTAACCCATACAATATTTACATAGAATCTGATGATTCGTCTTATTTATTACTAAGCAGAAACAGTAGTGTATATTTCTTGTAATACAGGTTATTGGTCTGGGCAGCCCAGCATTATCACCAGCAACACAGTATCTCACCGTAGAGGACCGGGACTCCATCGTGTCTGATACAGAGAGTTTGGCCAGGTAAGGATATTCTACACATTCAATATAGATGACATTTAACATTACCGTCTACGTACCTTACAAATTATAATATTTGGCTTTTGACATGAAATTTATTGGGTTGATTGGTAATGTTACCAATCACAATTTATCATAAATAATCATGACTTTTGTATCTTTTTTCCATATAACTAATAATTTTTGTACATTTAGTTGTATTATTTATTAATATGATCATAATTTGAGCTGTTTCTCTAGTGTTGTAATGTATATTACCACCATTGCATTAATTCTCTCAAAAATCATTAGTATTGTTACTGTAATCAAAGCTGTGTAATACTACTCAACAACTGAACTAAATATTGGAATACTAGATAAGCACACATGCACAGTATAAACTTGAAATATTTGCACTTATGGGTAGTTAATGTTTCTTGATAATAGCTCATTTTAAAATGTTTTTCAGCATTGAAATGCTCAGTGATGAAGCTATCGCAGGATTAATGCTGGACGAAGAACTAGCAGAAGCTTCAACTTCCATATGCACCCCACTCAACACTCCTGTTGTAGATCCACCCATGTCCCTAACTGCTTCCATCCAGTCATGGCCAACATTTTTACAGAGTTATGTAAGGGCTGCTCAGCACACGGCTGAGACAACAGCCACACATTCCATGCCCGAACAGCAGGACCTCGGCGAAGATGAGTATTCTGGTATTACAGAGTCTTTGACAGGATTAGAATTAGACACACTACATTCAGGAACCAGGCAGCTTCAACCTCCCCACACGTTGTCCCTCCTCCACGATTCTTCCTCTGATCAGTCGTCTCCAGAGGACCTCACACCGGGTTATGCACCTTTGCGTGACACCCCATACTCCCCAGAAGACTTCTTACCCTCCAATCAAGACCTCAGTGCCCAACCTTTGGACGAGGCATCGTCACGTCTCGGTCCCTCGGCTAGTGACGACGTGCGGGAAGAACCCCACCGCAGTTCATGGGTTCTAGAAAATGCCCCACCAGCCCACAAATGATTTTTAGAGCTTTATTAACATTGATTGATCATTTTAATGTACATGTAAAGTACTGTAGTATATTATAAATTAAGGTAAGTGACTGTGTGGTGGCAGATCATCCAAATTAATTGAGCTGGCGAGATATACTGGCACCTGCATTTTAGCTTCTCTCCCTGGTATGGCATTAATGGCAAGACTTCTGCTTGAGATTAGATATGTTCTTGTTAGTTGCAAGTCAAGATAAAAATGAAGCCAGCTGCATAAGCATTAAAATACACATTATTGGATACTATTTTGCAAATCAAAGACATTAATTTATAAAGTATCTTCAAATTAAACAATTGTTAAGACTTAAGTCAATGGAATAATGAAGTTATGACTGCGTGCATGGTGTGAATTTTGTATAACAGTTTGTCATCTAGATATGTTTGATGTACTTCAGTGTTGATTGGTTTAGCTGATAGTTTCCAGTTTCTCATGGTATAAGGTGTAGTGATTAATTATCAAAAATAATGATGCAGAGATGTGGCAATTTAACATTATAGTCATTATTAAAAAATTAATTTTGTACAACTTGCATACCGGTAACTTTGCTGTAGTGCATTAAAAGATTGCATATACAGTGTATATATGGTTGTGTATATATGTATATATATATATTATATATGTAATATATATATATATAGTAAACATAGATCAACTTGACATCTATAGTTGGTATAATTATGGTATTGTAAACTGGAAAGAATGCTTATTAAGCTTGGTATTCGATGTATCGATGTAAGCTTACATCATAGTCAGGATGTTGAGAGAGAATTTAAGCATCAATTTAAAAAAAATCTAAATAAAAAGTGAATTTGTTATTTATAATTTCTTTACACCAAAAACAATTACCAATAAGTTAACATTTTAAAATGAGGACGGGGGATAAAATATTGTCTTTGTTAAATTGGTTGACTAATAAGGAAAAAATATCAAGCAACTAAGCAAAAAAACTAATTTTGGTATAGTTAAAATGCATAAGAAAAAATTAATGAAACAAAATTCTCGGTGCAGTAAATGATATGGGAAAAATACCAGCAGGAAGCAACAGCCTGACAAGTCATGATGACCAAATCTCACATCAGAAAAAGACTAACTTTTGGTCCGCTGTGGACCATTACCAAGTCGTGGCGCACACGAGTTGATAATGGGCCAGAACAGACAAAAACGTTGTCGTTTCTCCGTCTTCTGATGTGTGGTTTGATCATCGTATCTTCAGCCATGTGACTCATCATCTACATCTGAAGAATCATTCATGGCCATTATTAGAACTCCAGAATATGATCACACTTTAATGGCACTTAAAACATGAAAATAGACATTATAACTGTAAATAACTATGAATTTATTATTTATAAAATAAACTTGATTATAAGACAAACATTTAATAGACATACTACAGTATGTTAAAAAAAAAATTAGATGTGATTGGAAATGGAGAAGCTCTCTAATGGCATGTTCAAATTGAGCCTATTCAGTAGTGAAGTATTTAATTTTATATACAAATTTGTTCTATTGGAAGATTTATGCTATACATTAGCTGAAATTTGAAAGTTATCTAAATGATATGACCTAAATCTTGCAAAGAATTCATATTATTACTTCCTAAACATTTTATAACCTTTAATTTTGCCCATCATTCCATATTCAACATTTTGGCTCCATTAGCAGTGAAGTAACTTAATGGACCCATGTGATGACACATACATGACAGCTACTCAAAACCCAGTCGATACAGCTACACTTCTTGTGTAATTAGAATAAGTATGACTAAATGAACACATTTTGTTCAAAATTTGAATCATGAAAATTCACAAATAACTAAATGAACTAACGTGCAGGACGTTAGTGATGCCAATAACAATTACGGTGCAGAAGCAGACGATTTGTTGATGCATAATTATTATGCTTCACATTAATATTTTTAATGTACTGTTTGTCTTTTTGGATGAAGCTTTATTTTTATGCTTACTGAAATACAGCTCACCAAGTTGGTTGCTATGGGTTGAGGGGGTAACCAGTTATCACCTTCAACTGCTTGTCCCCCATCAAGGCAGTACTCGAAGTTGATGTAAACTAATGCTGGTAATGTAAACATTGAATCCAAGCACTACATCTTTTTTATGTAATCTGAATTTTTATTACAGGAACTTTTACTCCCGAACATTCATGTGCAACTTTATACTCTTGCTTAGTGACTACACCATATGGATCTTTGACCTGATTATATCTGCCTTTATAACAATACATATAAGTACTATATAGTGTACAGTAGTCCTACTAACTGAACTTTATTTAATTCTCAAGTAAAAATGTACAACTGTGATACCAAGATACTGTAAAGCACCGAAGCAACATACTTTGCCATAGAACACTTCAACGTACAGGTTATGCTCATAAATAACTTAAAACTACATTTGGAGAAAAACACAATCCTCATCCAAACTACAATAGCCATAAGGCTACAGCACTACTGTATAGGATGGGTATGATGCCAATACAGTAGTTGCAATGACTGTAGTATAGTACTTGGAACACTTCATAGGACTACAGTGGAATTAGGGGACAAATGTAGGCTTCTCAACCATCATCCGGGATCATCCCAGACATAGGTTCGAACCCTCATCACGGTCCTTGTGGATTTGTTCATTTGATATCATGCTATTGTGATTTCTGTGTGTAGGCTTCTCAAATTTACCATTAACCTGGATTTAAGCGTTGACCTCGTAAAAATAGCTTTTCCATTATGCGATTTTATAAAAATGTTAAAGAGTACCCATGTAACCCCAGATACTTTGACCCCCTCTCCGCAATTTCTGTTTGCAAGCAAGTAAGTGTGGTAGCTTTAATTCTGCAAATGTAAACTCTGTACTACATAAAGGTATTGAACTGGATAGGTAAACAAAATTAAAGTACAATCATTTATTTCCCCATACACATGCTAGGTTGCAGCAATGTTTACGAAGAGACACTGTAACCGAAGGGAACGTTTACAGCTTGAGCTTGGTCCTCCTCCAGTGGCGCCTCTTTGCATTGTACCTGAAAGTGGAAACCTAATTAGCACATTTAAACAATACAATTACTCTAGAAGAGTTTAAAACAATTAAAATCCCTGTATGCTGTAGTTGCCTTTGACTCGCTTAGTGATAATGAACAGCCACATGCTGAGCTCAGCAAGGGCAGCCAAAACCAAGCCAAAGGGCAGCCAAAGACACATCTCATACCTTCCCTAAAAGTGCTTGGGTGAGAGAAAATCCCATCTTCAGTATGCACAACTCGACCAGATGGCCGACTCCTTATAGTCATTGTGGATAAAGTGGAGAAAAGCGAAAGACATGTACAGTCTTCAACACCACACTTTTTGACAGTTGCAGGATGTAAAAGACCAATATGCAAGGTCTGCCAACTTGGTAAGATGATCAAAACTTGAAACTGCAAAAAAGGGACTTGCCCATAAACAGCCAAACTTTGGCTGTGCCATTCTCCAGAACATAACTATCAATGAGTTCACACCTAAGCCGACTCGCATTTAGAAAATGTTCTCACGTGCAGATACACATAAAATGAAGTCAAGCAACCACATGAAGGCTGGCACACAGCTTCATCCTGTACCTAGCATGATTAATGTTACACTCCGAAGCATACCCTAGTATCATAGCAATAGATATCTAAAGCACAAAGATGCCAGGGTACTAGGCATCTCTGTCTAGCCTATCTTAAGGTTATCTTGAGATGATTGAGGCTTGGCGTCCCCACAGCCCGGTCCTCGACCAGGCCTCTTTCTTTTGTTACACACCCCCAGGAAGCAGCCCGTAGCAACTGTAACTCCCAGGTACCTACTTACTGCTAAGTGACAGGGGCATCAGGGTGAAAGAAACATCTTGTCCATTTGTCTCCGCCTCCACCGGGGATCGAACCCGGTACCTCAGGACTACGAATCCGAAGTGTTGCCCACCCAACCGTCAGGCGCGCCTCAACATTATTGATTTAAAGTTCTCCATAATGTATCATACCCTAAACAATAACTTGCAACCATTCCAAGATTGTAGACAAGAGTAACATAGCTACAAGTGAACACCAATATATTGTTATAGTCTTATTTTGACAACTGATTTATCAAGGTGGTATTTATCATCATTTATCAATAGGCCTATAATTTCAATATGGTTAATTCTACTATTCAACACAAACCATCTACAAAAATTTCTCCTTAAGCAACTCTTACCTAATTTTGTTGCCTGTGCAATTTCGGATCCATGGTGGAATAGGCCGATTCTGCTTCATTTTCTTAGCAAGTTTGGTCTTAATGCGGAAAGTCTTGTGGGCAGCCTAGAAAATATCAAATAAAATTATTACCACAATAGAAAGTTTTCATCATCCACTACAAAACATCAATTACAGAGAAAATAAATTAAAGTGTCCACGGTACTTTAATCCCAGATCCTTGATGTCTAATCCCAGATCTTTCTTGGGTCTTGAACCCGAGGAGTTCGATGTTAACATCCTTACTATTCTCTTAGAACCTAATAAATCCGAACGAAAGTAAGATTGTCGTTTTAGATGTGCACAAGGTGTGATGTTTTAAACGTAATGGAGGTACAAGTTTTACATTTATTGGTTCTCAGTGGGATCGGGTGAGGCTATGCAAGGCCATGTACTGTAATGTTAAATTGTACTCGTGGCATTTTGACAGTTTAATGTTCAAAATTGTCCATATTAGGATAAACATGTTTCTATAATATATTGGCAAACTGTCTTTATAAAGTATAGTAATTATCAGGGGAAAGCAGTAAGCCAATATGATTAGCTCTTGAAAGGAATGAGACATCAAGCATAAGCTTTATTCCTAAGCTATACCAATATTGTGTTTTCCAGCATTACTGTAGCCATTAATATAGTTGTAATTATGCTGGCCCAGCCCAGCACAGTCTAGCCTGGCCCAACACACCCTAGCCTGCCCCAGCACACCCTAGCCCGGCATGTTACCTAGCATGGGGTATAACCAAATCCTACAAAAGATGTGCCACAAAACTTTCAGATTGTCACAGCTCCAGAATATTGTTATAATGTATTCTTAGGCTAGTAGTCTGTTACGAAGGTTTTAAACACCACTGACGAAATCTTGCCACCACCACCGTGTTTAGCCCAGCCTACGACACCATAGGCCTATACCAGACACAAGACTCTCCCAGAATATCAAAATTCCCTAATGAAACTTGCAAAGTTTCACCAGGGAAACCATTACTTAATATTTCCTTGTTGCCGAGAGAATAAATATTGTTTCCCAGCATCACTGCAGCCATTTAATCTTTGTTTACACTTGTGCCATGCAAACCTGGAGACAACTGTAATTCCGTAAAATACCTCGTCTGGTTTACACTTTCCTTACAGTAACATTGCTACAAGTGTAAACCGCCTTACAAAGTATTACTAAGACAATATACTTGAGAGTAATCTAAGAGATGAGAGGGATAAAGAGAGATATGTAGGAGCCTCACCATGACGGTGTGTTCAGCACCACGACTCTCCCAGGAAGGTCGAGTCTCGCTGCTTCTCGCACTCTCTCGCCCGCTCTCGCTCCTCTCGCCCGCCAAATTCAAATTTGTATTTATCAAGTCAAATCAAATTCAAATAATTTATTATTTATTTATTTATTATGTTTATATTATTATTATTATTGTATTTATTTATTTATATATTTTATTTATTATGATTATATGATCAATATTATACTTATTTATTTATTTATTTATTTTATTTATTTATTTATTTGTTTATTTATTTATTTATACAAGAGTTCTCACATTCTTGTAAAGCCAGTAGCATGCGTAGCGTTTCGGGCAAGTTCTTAATCCTAAATTTCCCCGGAATTTATTTATTTATTATTTTTGTATTTATTATTTTGTATTTATTTGTATATTCTCCAAATCGTTTAATAACCAGGTACCCATTCACGGGTGAACAGAGGCTACAGTTAAGGATTAGTAGTCTCCAATCCTCCCTCTACCATTTGAGCCTTTTTGGAACATAAGGATCAATGAAACTGCAGAAGCCTATTGGCCCATACGTGGTAGCTCCTATCCACCCAAACTCATTCATATGTCTAACCTACTCTTGAAATGAACAAATGAACAATGCCACTCTTGAAACAATCAAGGGATCCTTCGTCTATATTTGAATTGAAATTGAAATTGAAATAAGTTTATTGAGGTAAAATACACACAAAGGGATGAGGTAGCTCAAGCTATTCTCACCCCGTTCAGTACAACGTGTTAATATATACATATACACACATCACAAATAAACATATTACCAAACATTCTGAGAGGTAAAAATATACATTTCCTCCCTCACAAGGAGTATGGTATCAGACGTACACACAAATACTTTTATGACCTAGGTATACTGTATAGACAATTTGCAAGACACCTGCAGATAATTCAACAAAATATTACAATCTTGGTGCAAAATTCTTATATCTCTCAAGAATATCATCAACCTTTCCGTTGTGACACATCCAGGCTATTTGTTCAGGAACAGTCCTTATCTCAGTGTTTCTATATACACTAATCAACGGACAATCAAGAATATAATGGACAAGGGTGTGAGACCTTAACATACCACATAGTTCTTCGTCTATATGTTACGCGGTAATTGGTTCCACAAATTAACAACCCTGTTACCAAACCAGTATTTACCCAAGTCTTTCCTAAATTGATTGATTGATTGATGAAGAGTAAGCCATCCAAGAGGTGGTACTGGCATGTAAGTGGTAGATTTATTTTTGGAGTGACTGTATACTGTGTGCTGAGGTCGCATTTAAATCGTCTAGGCTGCTATTGCGGGGGTGGCTACTGCTTGATAGTATTTATGAGGGTTACACACGGAGATCACACTAACGTGATGCATCAAATAAACAATTGAACTTCGGTTTCAACCCTTTTTACCCTGTCGTAGCTCAGTCGATTAAGGCAGTGTCTGGGATGCTCCCGGACGCAGGTTCGAATCCTCGTCACGGCCCTTGTGGATTTGTTTATTTATGAGGGTGTCCAGCACCACGTGGCCTTTTATTAGGGTGACTTTTTATTAGCCAGAAGAATGTTTATGGCTTCAGGGTGGTTACTGCAAAATTCAGGGACTCCTAAAGCTCTGCTAAGGTCGTTGCTTGCTTGACATTCCAGGAGATAGTGAAGTAGTGGCTTTTTCTGTGATTGACAGATGATGCATTCCTTCATCATCATCAAAACAATGAGCACAGTTTCTTTCAATCTGATGCCCCTGTTACCTAGCAGTAAATAGGTACCTGGGAGTTAGTCAGTTGTCACGGGCTGCTTCCTGGGGGTGGAGGCCTGGTTGAGGACCGGGCCGCGGGGACACTAAAACCCGAAATCATCTCAAGATAACCTCTATCTGGGGTTAACCAATTTCCCAGTTGTATCTGTAACCTAGACGTATTTCCGAAATCTAAAACATATCAAATTTATACCCGTTGTTTCGTGTTCTATTATATGTTGATATATTTAATACCCTATTAGCCCAGCCGCTCACTCACTACCCAGCCACAAAACCTTACATTTATCAACATTAAACTGCATCTGCCAATCTTTTGACTATATCAAAACCCTATTTAGATCGACTTGAAGTGATAGTGAGTCTTCTTCCATGTTTATTTCCCTACCAATTTTTGTATCATCTGCAAATTTGCAAATGTTGCTACTCAAACCTGAATCTAAATAATTTATATATATTATAAACAACAGAGGTCCCAGGACAGAGCCTTGAAGCACTCCACTTACAACATTTTCCCACTCCAAAAACTTTCCCACTTTTGCGTGTTTATAACAATTATAACATTATAACCAATGTAGGAATGCTATAGCATATATACAACACTGTAATATAACAAATGCATATTTTTAGTATACAAATAAATGTCATTATGTTTATTTAGATGACATAATTCATGCTGACGCAATTCAGGTTCAAACCTGCCGCGTTGCACCATGTTAGAGGTGGTGAGGGAAGGCGTCTGCTTGGTTATAGACTCAACAACTGAGTGTTCATTGTCTCGGTGGCGTCGCAAGAATGCTATCCTATCCACCGTACTGATGCTCTCTTGTCTTATAGAAGCCTATCTGACCCTCTATCCTACAATTTAGCTCAATTTATCTCTTGAATCTACCAGAGTTTATAGAAGCAGCGGAGGTGCTCATAGTAGTAGCTAATATCGATTACATTCTGTCGAATTTTGAGGAGTTGCAGAGAGTGTTGTGAATAATGTCAGCCCGCGGCATAGCCAAGAAGCGGCAGAAGAATATCAGCAAATCGCAGCGAGCCAATGTCTTGTTCCCTGTGGGTCGCCTGCACCGGTACATGAAGGCTGGGCCCGGGACCCGCAAGCTGAGGATTGGGGTCGGGGCGCCCGTCTATGCCGCCGCTGTCATAGAATACCTCACAGGTCCTTATTCCTCCTCACTCACACACTCAGGGACGGGGGGGAGTTGGTGGTGGCAAGTGTGTGTGTGGCTGCTGCTGCAGGGGGCCGGGTTTGTGTGTGTTGGGGGCGTGCTGCCAGTGTTAAAGAGTGCCCAGTGGCACTTGTACAGGTGGCACTTGCCACCTGTATAAGCACGAGTGGCACTTGCCACCTGTATAAGCACGAGTGGCACTTGCCACCTGTATAAGCACGAGTGGCACTTGCCACCTGTATAAGCACGAGTGGCACTTGCCACCTGTACAAGCACGAGTGGCACTTGCCACCTGTACAAGTGGCTTTAGTAGTGAACGTTAACAAGACTTGACAAGGCTGATAGTGCCTAGTTCTGGTGCCAGGCGTCTTCTCCTACAAGTGGCAATTCTATAAATACACATTACAATCCAACAGTTCTTGAAAAGGGACTCTTTAAGATTAAACAAAATTCTTGTCTTTAGACCAGTTAACTTCTTGTTAAACCAAGTATTAAAGTGTTAAAATGTGTACGTAAGGAACCTTGCCTAACCTAAGGACTGTGAATGTATTGGATACAGATCAATGGGGTATAGTGCAAATGTGGCAATGGTTTAGTGGTATTTTGTCAACTACGATGAATGTTTTTGGTGCCTTCTATTGATAATTACTTACTTACGATGAATGTTGATCTTCACCACATGTGTGTTTAAATTCTTTGATGCAGATAGTAATGTACTGTATATTTAACACCCGGCTACTGCTCCAGGACTTATTTAAAAGAAATGGGGAACTAATTACATTGCGTAGTTCAGTATACTGTGTGCAGGATTGAATTTTAAAAGATAAATCTTAAATAGTAACTAATACTACAGTAATACAACTGCATTTCAAGATTTTAAATGAGCTTTATTTTAATAACTATCAGTATAATACCTGTATGTACATCGATTTATTTTTTTAATATAATTCTGCTCTGTTGCTTTGCCATTGTATAGGGAGGGGGGAGTGGGAGATGAACGCTATTCACTTACCCTACGTGGTCTTGTTTGGCTTGGTACCGTCTCTTTATTAATTACTTACTCGGTCTTGTCATGTACATCTTGGGGTGCAGTTTGAAGAATGGTCCTACACATGCATTTCTCTAAACTGAACTAGGGGTGCCCTAGGTTATAAAATTAGTTACCAGATATCAATGGAAAATTGTGAAATTGCTAAATTTGAATGCAAAAGAAGGTCTGGGAGTTATAATTAGTAAAGATCTAGCAAAAAATATGACCCCCGCCAAATCGTTTAACAAGCAGTTTATTTATACACAGGATTTATACACAGAATACATTTCTCATAAATTTCCGTAGTGAAAAGTCATATAATGTGAGGTGCATTTACTTTAGGTGAACCAAAAAAGTCATGAAATCTGTTGTCTAAGAATTAATGAAAAATCTAAACTAACGTGAGGATTTGCACTTGCACAAGTTTGTACAAGATACTGATTTGGTTCTCGCCCCCGAATGCCACACCGACTTGTGGTTCCTCACAATTGTCTTGTGATTAATGCACTTTTCGCAGTGTATTCATATATCTTGGTACCTGCTAAGCATTGTGCAATTTATCAGCAATGTAGCTACTGTATTTGTGTTTGTAAACTGGTAGGATTATGGTGTACAGAGTAACAGTGCTGAGACAAGTGTTTTATTGAGAGGAAGGGGAAAGAAAAGAACGGTTGTATATTTTCGAGGAATGTATTCTTTATGCAAGTCATGAGCCACCTTATTAATGTAAATTACTTAATGCTTGTCTTATGGTTTCTTTAGAAATACTATGTATTTTACATTTGCATTGAATACAGTAAAGTAGTTATACTTTTGATTTTTAGGAATTCCATGATGTCATTTGTACATTCTAGTATAGTAGATCAGGCAGAGACTAAATTTTTTAATAATTAGTGTAGAAAATTTACCCAAATTCTTATTTATTAATCTTCCTGTTACATTAATGTCTATAATATCTCTCATTAATTTCAGCTGAAGTCCTTGAGCTGGCAGGTAATGCAGCTCGAGACAACAAAAAGTCACGCATCACACCCAGACACATTCTGCTTGCTATTGCCAATGATGAAGAGCTACACCAGGTAATGAGGTCTTTTGCTTTATTATGTTCGAGGGATTACTCGTGAACATTGGTCAAAAACTATTGCTGTAACTTCTTTGCTTTTCCTTTTTTTTTTTTATCCTGCCTGTGAGGGAGTGACTGATAGTCTTCTTGGTCACTATCTTATATTTGTTGCTCTTTTTTTTTTTTTATAGCTTTCTTCATTTGTACATTTTAAGTTTCTTCCTTACCCACCAGTCTTTTCCATAAACTTAGCTTATCTTGTGATATTTTTATTTCTTTCTGTAACCCCCTCATCCTATATACAGTGGTACAGTACCTTGGTTATCAAATTTAATCCGTTCCCAGAGACGGAAGTGAATTTACAACCCAAAATGAATTTTCTCATAAGAAATAATGTAAATTGAATTAATTTGTTCCACACTCTCAAAAATATTAATTTCTAAATACATTTCATACGTAATACACACAAATATTTTATACTATAGTATGTACAAGTTATAGCTTACCTTTATTGGTGACTCATGTTGGCGTATGGAAGACGGTGAGGAGTGGGAGGAGGAGGAGAGGTGTTAGTGTTTGGAAGGGGAGTCCCCTTTTCATTGTAACATCAGGCAGTGATGACTTCTCTGAGGTTACACTCTCTCATACGTTTTGCAGGCACAGCGCTGGGATCTGGTTGTGGCTCACTGCTTGCTTGTCTTACTTAGTCTGTCTATAGACACTTGTTTTTCCCTACATTTCAACATGTGTCTTTAGGGAGACATCACATTGTCTCACTGTGAATGATCTCTTGTTTTTCCTCTATTCTCATCGTCACAACTATGTTCTTAGGTTGAACCTTACCACTGATTTTCTTGGGACCCATGGCATGATATATAATAATTATTATGTCCAAAAACGAAAAAAAACACAAAAACAATGGCATTTTTTTCAAAGAATTTAAGCACGATCGTCACTTAAGTGGGCGATCGATAGGTTAACTGAAATGGGGTCGCCCGTGTCACCAGGAACCACGCGCTTGATCGACCCATACGTGTATCAACAAATAAATAAATAAATAATAAATAAATGTTTATTCAGGTATTGTTTCAATCAGTTTTCCCTCGATGTTTGTTAAGCTAATTGATCGATAGTCAGTGCCATAGATCTGTGCCCCTTTCTAAAGATCAGCACCACATATATAACTCTCCACGATTCCGGTACTCTGCTCAACTCAAATGATTTATTAAATGTGAAGGTCAGTTGTTCCATATACAGTATTCATCTTTACATTCTTAAAAGACATTTATGTTCATCTTCTAGTGTTCAACCATACTATGCTTGTTCATTCTTGTTGCAGCTACTTCGAAATGTCACCATTGCCTCGGGAGGAGTTCTGCCCAAGATTCATCCAGAACTCTTGGCTAAGAAGAAAGGAGGGAAGTTTGTCACAGGAGGCAACACACCTGTTACTGTACCATACAAAAAGCCTATTGCTACCAAACCACCAACACATAAAAAGGTACTTTGTCGTTTTTAAGGAGGATACTGTGGATTATATTGAAATAATTTATCAGTGTATGGAAATTCTTCATAAAATGAAGTATGTCAGCACCGGGTACAGTATGTTGGATGGTCTTGCTTACAAAACTAGTCTTGATCTCCTATGAAACTAGTTTCCTATTGACATTGTGTATTTTTTTTATCATCAGATGTCAACAACCAAAATGAATGGTAATGTTAGTGGAGCAACAGCAACCAGCAATACTACCACGACTATGGCAAATTCTCTTGCACTGACCAAATCTCCAAATTCTGCCTCTAATGTTACATCTGGTTAGTAGTTAAGAGTTTGATCTGAGTTACTGAAAGTTGGCTTTCCCAGGGCTCAGGGAGTGCATTATTATATGTAGCAGTAATGCTGGTGACAGTGGATAGTAGTAGTAGTGGCGTTGACCAGACCACACACTAGAAAGTGAAGGGACGACGACGTTTCGGTCCGTCCTGGACCATTCTCAAGTCGATTGTTCTATGACGGACCGAAACGTCATCGTCTCTTCACTTTCTAGTGTGTGGTTTGGTCAACATATTTCAGCCACATTATTGTGACTCCTCGTCTACATAGTAGTAGTAACAGGGTGGGCATGTAGGAGATGAACCACTGGTATTGGGAAGGACCTTTGGGCATGACACATTAGAGAGGCATTACCATTTTTGGTATATGGTGGATCATAACCACATTCAAAAGTAGCTACTGGGATCATTGTAGGTCAAAGAGAACAGGCACTCTGAAATATTTACTTTTTATGGTTAAATAAATCAATTATGGCATAGCAAGTAACATAAGGGTGCATAACTTAGGATAATAAAAACATGGACCATTGCATACCGTACAGTATTTAGTTATAAAGTATTTAGGTATACTTGTATTGAAAATGTAAATGATATTGTACAGTGCTTAGCCATGAACTGATTACAGTTCATGAAATGAATTAATAATTTATAGTCTTAACAGTTATATTGAAATGCTGTATTATGATTATATACTGTAGTTGAGTACTGTACATGTATAATTAGCAATGAGCAGTGTAGACCTGGTCTTGTGAAGTAGCAGGTGCTGCTGCCGCAGGTAAGTGCTGGGGTGCCTCAGTGGTGCTCTATTCATGAGACATTCTATAGCTGTAATGGTCTAACTTATACTACCTAATAAATGGGTGACATAATTTTTAGTAATTAAGTTTCTTGAAATTTGTTCATTATGCAGTACATATTGTATTGGTACTGTCTCACTTTTTTCTTTGAGTTTGATAACAGTAGCCATAGACTGTTGTTAAGAGAAAGGTAAAGACTTTTAGCAATACTTGTACAGTAAGACAATAACATTGTGTATTTAGTCCATCCATTCATTATCATAACCTTGTTTCCCACTTTCATGGGGCGGGGAAGCATCAACCCAGAGAAAACATCTGAATAATATAATGAGAGATGATTACAGATATATAAAAATTAGTTTTTTTAGTTCATTTATTATGCACACCTTACCCATCCTGTGGGCACTAGTGGAAAAGGTTACAGAGGCATGTAATGCACTCGAGGACTGAACCCAAAAATTCATTTAGATAAGCAAATTGAAGTCTTTATATTGATGGAGTCTTCATTCAGTGTTGTTGTTGTTAAAGATTCGCTACCGGGAACAAAGTTCCAAGTAGCACGGGCTATGGTGAGCCCATAGTTCCTTTCTCCAGTCAGTGTATTGTCCACATTATATAGCATCCTGGATAGACAAGCACCACTACACTCCAGCCGTTATCCATAGCAGCACCCTACCACTTCATAACACCAGGTGGCGGCATTTTATGTGAATTATGATATATATTACTGTCCAATACACAGAAATCACAATAGCGTAATGCATTAAATGAACAAATAAGCAATTCTTACTACCATGTTATAGCTCAGTCGATTAAGGCGCGTCTGGGATCCTCTCGGACGTACAGTAGGTTCAAACCCTCGTCACAGCCGTTGTGGATTTATTCATTACTGTCCAATATATTACTCCCTCTGTACACTTTGCTTCCTTCTAGCTTTGTCCTTTACTATATACATTTATTCCAGTGTATTCCAGGCAGGTGACAATTGTAGTAAGTATGATGATGATGCAGACTGTAAGTCAGTGTGGCTGAATGTTGATACCCAATCCACACATCTGAAAAATAAGGGAAGTGACGACATTTCACTCCATTCTGTTTTGATATTGGTGTAGGATGGACCAAAGCTTCATCACTTCCTTTATTTTCAGATGTTTGAGTTGGTGTCAAATATGATGGGATGGGATTTTATATTTTTGTATACTGCATATACAATGTAGTGTATTGTATAATAGTGTTTTTATTCTGAGATTTGCCTTGTATAGGAATCAAATACCTTCCACAATTTGCTCCAGTTGAAGCATAATTCCTTTTCACTGAATGAAGTTGTATTTTGTGTGCTTACTTTCAATATTTGGGCTTTGTGTACATTGTCAAATTTATTTACACACTTAAAGAACCTGTTTCCCTTTAGCATTAGTCTAATAAAGCCAAATGCAATACAGATATATACAGATATATTTTTTATGTACAGTAGTTCTTTCTTAATTTTAAACCAATTAGGTTCAGCCTCACCGCTGAAGCTAAGAGCCAAGGGAAAAGATATGGGAACTGCACAGCCAACGTCGGCGATATCCACGGTACTCTCCGAGAAAAAGCTATTCCTTGGACAGAAGGTACGATTGTTGCTGGTGTATGATACATGGTGTTGACACAGTATATCATTCATGTGGTTGTCAGTGTATCACACCCAGGATATATTTTTGATATGTGTATGCATTATTTATTTGACTATATTGAATATAATCTTGAATACATGTGCAGTTGGCCATACTTTGTATTTCTTTTGTCATTACTGTCTGAAAATGTTTTGTAATACTAGAAGATTACTCCATCATCCACAGTTGACCGTGGTACAGTGTGACATATCAACAGTAACAGCAGATGCTGTTGTTCATCCCACTAACTCTAACTTGGATTTCCTGGGAGAGGTGGGCTTAGCTTTGAGTAAAGCTGGAGGCAAGGAACTGGTGCAGGAAGTCCGAGAACTGGCCAACTGCAACGGAGCTTTGCCGTCTTGTGATGGTGTGTGGTCTGATGTATTTGTAGTTTGACTCTTTTTGAAGTTTCCTAGTTCATCTTTAAGCAGTTACCAACTTCAGTATTGCATTGTTTCTAATTGTTTTAACCCTCTTATTCACAGTACTTTCCAGTCTTATCTGGATGACTATCTCCTTGCCCCATCAGTGTTGGTTAAGAGCATAATGAAAATTGTGTTCAAGTGGAAATGTAGTGTGTTAACATTTTATGAATTATTTCATCAGTTCGAGTCTCAGTAGAGAGCCTAGACATGTTGAGGATCAACAATGTAACTTTACCTGGCATTCATAACATATTGGACACAAGTACAGTAACAAAAATAATCCAATTTAGAACATTTCTCGTGTTGTCTGACTTGTTAGCATTGAGAATGAAAATGTTAATAATTTATGAATATATCAATCATTGACATTGCAAAATATTTGCAATTAAAATACAAAATCCAGATAAAACCTTGTAGATATGCATCAACAAAAACAATATTACAATTTTAGTTGTGTTTCTTCTGTAATATATATGCCATACAGTTGTTCCTCAGTGCCAGTTATCACAAAATCTTAAAATGAGAAAAATTTCATTACATTACAGCTGGATCTCATTACAAAAAATATATTGTGACAAATTTAAACTTGGCTCTCATCTCGTCCAGTTAAAAGAACTAATATTTTTATGAAGCAAAATGATGAAAATATCCTTTAATACCATGTGCCCAATTAATTATTTAAAAAGAATAAAAAAAGTCATTTGCAATCACTTCCAAATATGTTAAACAAAATTTTATGAACTTGAGCTTTGTAATGGAAGAAGGGCAGAGGTTCTCTCTCTTCCTCTTCCCTATGCTAGTTTCCATGTAATGCAAATCCTCACAATTGAGAAAATTTGTGAGAAAGTGTTCACACAATTTTTCACTATTATAGGGTTTTGATTCCCATGGTGATGCATTATGCAGTTATTGGTGCATAAATTTGTTGTGAAATGCAATTCAGTGTACCACTTTCTCCATAGTGGCTGTTTGCAGTGGGTGCAAACTTCCTGCTCGGTGGGTGATCCATGTTAACGGGCCAACTGCTTATGAGACAGATGCTTTTGACAAGTTGGAGCGCTGTGTCAAGAACTGTCTCGTTCTTGCTGATACTCGGAACCTCAAGTCCTTGGCTCTTCCTTCCATTGGAAGTGGAAAGTATGTTACTCTTGTTATAAAACTCTGTTAAGTCATTCAATTCAAATTGCTTTCTTGTCATCATTGCTTGTTAGATAATTTTGATGGGAATCCCTTATAGTTGTCACATGTTTTTTGTTTTCTTCTATGAGTTATCCAGAAGATGCTTTGAGTATTAGTAGGTGGGGGTTATGATTAGTAGGTGGGGGGTCATGATTAGTAGGTGGGGGGTCATGATTAGTAGGTGGGGGGTCATGATTAGTAGGTGGGGGGTCATGATTAGTAGGTGGGGGTCATGATTAGTAGGTGGGGGGTCATGATTAGTAGGTGGGGGTCATGATTAGTTGGTGGGGGTCATGATTAATCGGTGGGGGTCAAGATTAGTTGGTGAGGTTCATGATTAGTCGGTGGGGGGGCCATAATAAGTTGGTGAGGGTCAAGATTAGTCGGTGGGGGTCATGATTAATCGGTGGGGGTCAAGATTAGTCGGTGGCGGTCATGATCAGTCGGTGGGGGTCATTATTAGTATTAATTTAAGACCAAAAAATCTATGCATAAATGTTCAGAAGGAGGCATATAGGATATTGGGATTTATATCTAGAAGTGTTAGCAATAAAACACTTAATATTTTTTTTCAGCTATATCTTGCACCTATTAGGCTCCATTTAGACTATGCAGTTCAGTTCTGGTAGCCGTATTATATAATGTGCACAAATTTACTTGAACACTTTCAGCAAAGAATGGCCAAGTTAATCCCACAAATTAGAAATCTTCCATATGAAGAGAGATTGAAAAAGCTTAATTTACATCTCTAGAGAGGCGAAGAGTTAAGGGTTACATGATTGAAGTGTACATGTGAATGAATGGGCATAACAAGAACGATATTAATAAAGTATTAACCCTTAAACTACGCAACACGTCACATGACGTGTTGAGTAACTTGCTATAAATTGCGCATCATGTCATATGACGTGTTGGAGTACTACGCAAGACTTAAACGGCCCGCGGATACACTGGGTTCACCTAGCCTTCATCAGGGCTCTTGTAAACAGACGCCATTTAAAAAAAAATGTTAGCCACATTCCCGGTTGTGAGGTCCTCGGTACTGAGTGAGCCACCAAGGCTGGCGCACGTAGCATGAGCTCACAGCACTGCTGTTCAGCTTGTGACCACAGCATCGCCTAAAAATGCCATAATATATATATATGTACATGCTATTATTTAGCGATGATAGTATTACAGAAGACCCCTGACTGTGATAAGAATGACCAGGATTCTGATAATGGCAGGATTGTTGTGATAATTAGCACTAGTGGGAGGAGTAATCTTGGTGGGGAGGGAGGTAGCGTTGTCTGCTGACTCTGTGTGTGACCACCTTTTACTGTCTGGACTCACTATACCAGCTTAGTTGTTCGCTATGGTGAACAAAACATGCAGATACTTATATATAACGTCTGTATATAGTAAATAAAAGCAAAAACAGTATGGTGGGAGCAGAGTGGCGAGTCAGGTGAGGTGAGGGAGGGAGGGAGTGACAGCCAGTGGCGGGCTGCCACTGCCACTCAGCATACCAACTTAGTGGTTTGTTATGGTGAACACAAATGTAGATACTTATATATAACGTGTATATATAGTGTAATAACAGCAAATGGAGTGTGGGGAGAAGCCATTTTGGTGAGAGAGGTGGCGACATCTGCATGATATATATGCATGATATCACCCCTGGGTAGGGGTGGCCACTGTGCTCTTTGGGCACTATACCAGCTTAGATGAACAGTTATGGTGAACAGAACATGTAGATACTTATATATATATATAATGTCTGTATATAGTGAATAAAAGCAAGAACAGTATGGTGGGAGGAGGATGTGGGCGAGTGAGGAGTCACTGAGGGAGCGACGGTGAGAGGCTGACTAGCAGATGTGGTAGCCACACCTCGCTGCTTTTTGACTTGCAATATCAACTTAGTGGTTCGTTATGGTAAGCAAAACATGCAGATACTTATATATAACCTGTGTATATAGTGTAATAACCGACAAAGTATTTGTTTATTGTTTTATGAACACAATAATTGAATCAATAATGTGCTCACTATAATTTTGAGTACAGCGATGATTCACACATTTTATTATATAAATATATCACACTACACACTATTGAATAATATTACAGCAAAAAAGAAGAAAAATCAATCAAGAGACATTGAAATAATTAGGTAATTATTTCTCTGTGGCCACTACTGCCTGACAGCTGGGGCTGAGCAGACCGCCTCGGATGCACGCCGAGTCAGCCCCTCTTTTTTGCCAGACTTCCCCACCCTATAGCGGGCAAAATATGCCACTTACGATTTTATTATTATTTTTTTCGTGATCATGGACCACAAATTAACACGTTTAGATTTTTTTTATGCGCCTGTGGGTGACAATGGCCAAATAGCCCTTAGCAACACAAGGGTTAAATATATGAACACAAAATAGAACAAGAAACAATGTATATAAATTGGACAAGTTTATATTTAGAAAAGACCTTAGTAAATACTAGTTTGGAAACAGGGTTGTTGATTTCTGGAAGAGATTACCAGGTAACATAATAGTTGTGAGATGACTGAATTGTTTGAAGCATAGGATAGAAACAATAGTGAGTTTGGGTGGATATAAATAGGCGCTATAATGTACTGGCCATTGGTCATTCTATAATTATTGCAATTATGATCTCAACTGTGCCCAAAAAATGTTGTGCTTATAGAATGATTATTTGCAACACACATCATACATGCATACATGTAAATACATATACATACACTATGTAATATACAGTGGCACCTCCATTAACGAGTTTAATCCCTTCCGGCATCGAGCTCGTCATGTGGAAAACTTGTCTTGCAAAACAACAACAAAACTGTCGTAAAAGGTGTCCAAGAACCAGCGGAAACGCTCGTTAATCGAGGAAAACCTCGTTAGTAGAGACAATTGTTCTGCGAGTGGCTCGCTCATTACTCGAAATGCTCATAGATAGAGCCGCTCGTTAATCGAGGTGCCACTGTATTTTATACTGGTATATATGTATACTGCACAAGTAAAACTAATACAAATGAATGCTTTTGTTCTTTTCAGGGCTGGGTTTCCCAAACAACAAGCAGCACAAACTATCATCAAGTCCATTTGTAACTACTTTGTTAATGTCATGTCCTCGTCACTGAAACAGATTTACTTCGTCCTCTATGACATGGAAAGCATTGGGGCTTACACAGCAGAACTAGCAAAGTTGGATTCTTAAAGGTAAGGCTTGTTAAAGATTGTGTTGCATTCTTTAACTTGATATAATTTGCTACAATATTCAAATGTATTCACCAGATTCATAATAATGGGTTTACTGTTTAGTGCATTAAATGTTTAATGTTTTCATGCGTTAAATCGAGGGTTCTTGACCTTTTTACAATTATAGACCCCTAGTGAATTACCCAATATTTGCCTATATCCCCTTTGCTATTCTCTCAAAATTATCATTGTCATCACCGGTCCTGTTAGATATAATAGTCCTATTAGATTATTACAGTATGACATCAAATAGTGTAATTTATTTATTAGCAATCCTGGGGAGTGGGAAGACATTAGTGTTGAATGATCTGATTGGCTAGCAACCTTGCAGCCTCAATATGTATTGATAATGTTGATAGTAAATACTAATCAAACAACAACATTTTTGTTTAATTGTTCAGAAATCAAGCTCCATACTCCCAGTATTTGGTGTCTGTACCCCCCCCCCCCCTAGTAGTTAGTTCTAAACCCCCAGTATTTGATTCCTATATCTCAAGTATTTGGTTACTATATCCCAAGTATTTGGTTCTTATATCACCAATGGGTATGGATACCCTCAATAAAGAACCCGTGTCTACCTGTTTTGATGCATCGAGTTACATCCCAGAGATATTGATCTTGTATCTAGAGCTTTTTTCAAGCCTGAATTTGAATGGAAAATGACTTTGAATTTTGCAGCTGGCTAAAACTTTTTGATTTTTCCAATTTTTTGCAATAATAAATTATTAATCTACTGAATGTTAAAACACTGCTGATTATTCATTATAAGGCAGCCTTTTTCACTACCTGTGTTGTTAATATCTGCTCGACTCGTGCACTTAAAATTTGTTTTGATTTCCATCATTGTCTTGCTGCATTCCACTCATAATGCATTCCAAGAGACCAGCAAGTGCAGAGAGTGACTGGCTTGCTAAAGTTGAAAATGAGGGCTGTTTTACTTGAAATATAATGGGTCATTTAAGATACTCTGAAAATTAAATTTAAAGTTGGTAAATGGTACAATACATATTGTCTGTAAGTAATGGTAATGTCTTCTCACAGACATAACAACATAGAATAAAAATACACACTTATGTATTTGTGAATTTTGTGTAAAGTGTGGTTAGGACGAGACTTGCATCTTAACGACTAATGCACATTAGTCGTTGAGATGCAAGTCTTGTCCTCGCCACATACTCAGACCTTGACAAAGGACTCGGGAGAGTGCAAAACACTAGCGTAAATCTTTACCTAAAATTCACAAATACATTAATGTGGGTTTTTATCCTAGACAAAGTCTATGTAAAGATTAAGATATTGCTTAATGTAGCTTTGAAATGTCATAGGATTGATAGGTGATTTCATGCTTCAGTGAGCTGGATCTTGTCAGATGCAAGCTTCTCAATCAAGCTTTCAAATATTCTTTACTGAATCTTTGAGAATTTCCAACCATCTATTTCTACAGTCGGCCAATCAATCTACCTAGCTTTTAATTTATCAAGCTATTAATATATATATATATATATATATATATATATATATATATATATATATATATATATATATATATATATATATATATGTATATATGTATATATATATATATATATATATATATATAATATATATATATATATTATATATATATATATATATAATATTATATATATATATATATATATATATATATATATATATATATATATATATCTAATACTGAACTTTTTTCCTCAGATGTGCAAGTGTATGTCAATGTGTGTGGATTTTGTAAAGTCTTAAACAGTTACAGTACAAGATGACTCTCCTGATGACAAAATCTCCAGGACTTAATAGACAGCTCAAAATAGCCTTGGCATAATAATAATAAGTGTTAATAAACGGACCGTCTGTGTTTGACGGCACTATTCTCCTAGCCGAGTTCACCAAATGTTAATTACTGAACCATTTTGAAAAACATCCAAGTTTAAAGGAGAGCTCGTAATGGCGGATTTATGTCGGCCATTTCGTGCACAGTTTTGCCAGTTCTTTCATAATCATGATTTTTTACCAGTGATATTTTGTTTTTGTAACAAGAGTAGTTAAAAAGTGCCCTGCCTGTCTTCTATCGTTAAACCCCGTTACGCAACATTTGCTTTAACTAATGTTTAAGAAAACAGAAATACAGCATGTAATACAGGATATTTTTAATATGAATACAAATGTCAACTGAGATGATTATATAAAATGATTATATATAATATATAATATGTAAAGTATATGTATTATGTATTATATATATTTATATATTCTAAATATTATATAATATATTATGTATATTATACATATATAATAATTATATATAAAATACATATATAATAAATTATATATATTATATATAATATATATAGAGTATATGTGTGTGTAAATCACAAAGAAATTAACACATGATGAATAATGTGGCACTTGTATATATTAATTACACACACACGCATGCACGTACACGTGTACGTACGTATGTCACCGAACCTGACGACGTTAGAAAAACGGAGGGGGCGGGGAGATATGGTAGCAGCATATAAAATACTTAGGGGAATTGACAGAGTGCAAATAGACAAAATGTTCACATGAAATGCCAACAGATTAAGGGGGGACATGGGTGGAAGCTGGAAACACAGATGAGTCATAGAGGTGTTAGAAAATTTTCTTTTAGCGTGAGAGTAGTGGGGAAATGGAATGAACTAAAGAAGCTCATTGTGGAAGTAAACACTATTCATAGCTTTAAATCTAGGTATGATAGAGAAGTAGGACAGGAGTCATTGCTTTAAACAACCGAAGGTTAGAAAAGTGGGATCCAAGAGCCAATGCTCGATTCTGCAGGCACAAATAGGCGGGTACACACACACACACCCTCATATGCACACATACATGCATGTAATGATCGTAAAAAAACACGTGATGTGATTATACGGTACATAAGTATCCACATGTCCCTTCCATTATCCAACATTATGTTTACGGCTCTTAATCTACTCAGGTGTAGGGGGGTTATATAATTCCAAGCTCATGTCATCTCTGTATTCTCTGATAATGTGTTGAAACACGAATACGTTTGATATTTTCATTTAATTTTTTTCTCTGTGGATACTTACACTTACGTGTGTGTGTGTGTATATTATGAGTGTGTGTGTATGTATATGTGTGTGTCTCTGCGTTTAGAGTTTATCATATGATGTGAGATGCAGTGTAAAACGTTTTATGGATGTTGGTGAATTACTATGGTAGAATATGCTGGCAGAGTATTTAGAGTTAGCGCCATGTGGCAGAGCAGAGGTGTAGTAGGAACTGTGTATTATGTTAAGAGTGGCATTGGCATTTGTTGTTTATAATAAATATATTTGTATAAATATTTATCATAAAAAATCTCTAAAATCCAGACTTTCTTACCTATGCAATTACTGTATATAGTTGCATTAGGCTCATTATATTAATTTAAATCTTATGGGGTTGCATGCTCCCACTGTCTTAATATTTTTTAAATTTTTACCTTCATATTAGGGAGCGACAGTGAACACATTATTGCTGAAAGCACAATGTGTTACCAATGTTTGAACATTTGTTGTTACGAAATTTATATCGTTTACATTTTTTAATCGATTAAAATTTGTTAATTTACACCTGGTTCATGAGAAATCCTTGGTTTCTCTGGGGACCCAGAGAAATAAAATATCAATTTTGATATACAGTAATTTTTTTTTTTTTTTTTTTTTTTGTAATAGGTAAGGAAGTCTGGAAATTGCACTGATTCAACTGATTGGTAGCATGGATTATTGCCTGTACTGTTAGATAATATGTTAATAATTCAAAAGAGGGGGTGGGATGTTTGGTGGCCACAGTTTGTGGTGAGTGAAGAAGTTACTACTGTACTTGTATCATTTATATTGGCATGTACACTTCTCCAAAAACATAGTTTAAATTTTATGATTGTTTGAGAAGTAGTGTAAAGTTGCCACCTTTTCTTTGTTTTTCTCTATTATTGGCAATTGTGGTGCTTTATTCACAGTGATATATAGTTTATTAATTTGTTAATTAATTGTAGTATTTATATTTAATAGCAGAAGTTCTATTACTAAAAGTTTATGATTGATAATATTTTCACATTTCAAAGCAAGAAGACCGACCATTTTACGAAGAATCTGTGCTTACTCTTTATTGTTATTCACTTGTTCTTTAAAGTTTATCATTCAGCAGTCAAACTGCCTCTTATTATTTATGCATTACAGAAACAGAACTGGTTTTGTCAAATTTTGTCCACTAGAATTTGATGTAATAAGAATTTGTACGACTAAATTAAATTGTGTATAATTCTGTATGCCAGAATACAATATCTTTAAGTGTACCCTGAAGGGATACCTCTTTGTTTTGTCATGTTTTTGTTTTGTTTTTCCCCGACAAGGTTCTGTTGTATATTTTGAGAACTCGTCAGATTGATTTAAAATTTAAAATAGTTTAGTGTAAGAGAGCCGGTCGGCCGAGCGGACAGCACACTGTACTTGTGATCCTGTGGTCCCGGGTTCGATCCCGGGCGCCGGCGAGAAACAATGGGCATAGTTTCTTTCACCCTATGCCCCTGTTACCTAGCAGTAAAATAGGTACCTGGGTGTTAGTCAGCTGTCACGGGCTGCTTCCTGGGGGTGGAGGCCTGGTCGAGGGCTGGGCCGCGGGGACACTAAAAAAAAAAACCCCGAAATCATCTCGAGATAACCTCAAGAAGGTGGAAAGTATGGCAGCTATAGAAATTGACCCCTATAACCCATAGCAATATTTGTTTTACTTACAGTATTTTGAGAAGCCTTAATGTATTGACTTGAACCTGACAACACTTACACGTACAGTGAACTTAAATTCATTTTTGGACATTATTCTTGATTGTATTTTTTCAATCTACAGCAGTTAATGAGGTCATAAAGCTGATTTTATTTTTGTTATTCGGCAGTGTGGCTCAGTGATTACTAATGTTTTTATATTAGTCTCTTATTTCACCCGGGAGAAGAACATGTTAAGGACTTGCCCGAAACGCTGTGTGTGCCAGTGGCTGTACAAGAATGTAACAACTCTCGTGTGTGTGTGTGTGTGTGTGTGTGTGTGTGTGTGTGTGTGTGTGTGTGTGTGTGTGTGTGTGTGTGTGTGTGTGTGTGTGTGTGTGTGTATTAAATAAATCAATATAATGTTCAGCTGGCATGCACGAGCTCTGAGCATGCACTTCACATCAGTGAAGTAAAACCATTTCCTGCCACTGACTAATTGCCACTACTAAACCACCACCTCCACTAAATGACTTATAGCAGTTAGAACTAGAAACACAAATATGTAAAGAAATGTAAGAAAATGCTGTTGCATCGCTTGCAGGATTGTGTAAGTTACTTATTAAAGAAAATAAAAAAAATTTATTGCTAAATTAGAAATAATTAAAGGCAGGTTTTGAGAGTAACACCATTGTTATGTGATTGGATGTGACATACTTCTGCTATGTTATAGAGCAGCATTTCTCACCCTTTTTGCCCTTGAAAAAATTCTGGGTCATACCTTAGTTAAACACACATGGATTTCTTTGTCAACTGAAAGGAGACAATTTGTCTTTACTCTTGATACTGGTTATATGCAAATATGTTATGGGAAATAACTCAAAAATACATTTGCCTATGATTAGATTTAGCATATTTATCACTATATCTTGCAGAACCGTAATTACCTTGTGGTTCCGTGGATCCCCGGTGGAGAAATGCTGCTATACATTAGTCTTGATAGGATGATCCTCCTTAAAAGTACTAAAATGTTTTGTACAATTAGTATTAATGTGTTATTACCATGCTGCTATTCCCTTCCTTGTTTCTCCAAAATTATTTTTATCTTTAATGTTATTAGGCAGTATTTTAGGCATTGTAAACTTTTTGTTTCTTTTATGATATTCACTAAACAAGTAACTGAAGAGACTTGGCAAACAAAATTTTGTTTGTGAACACTTATTTATAGTCTTGAGGAATTGTAACGTGCATGAGACAATACCTTGGGTATCTGTTTTGTGATGTGGGGTCAAATAAGGCATGTTATTTGGGAGTTAAAAATGCTTTAAGCCCTGAAAAAATGTCTTTTGAACGAGGAAACTGATGTTCAGCCTTCCGAGAAACTATCTTTTAGATATAAGAATTCTCTGTTGCAGATTTTGTCCTAATCAGTCTAGCTGTCTGGGAAGAGTTCACAAATTTGAGAACCAAACATGACATATTAATTATTTTAATAGAGATTAAGTCCAAGATCCCATTGGACATGAATGTGCAGTGTGCCAATCATACACTGCACATGACACACACATAAGTTGTCTTGGTAATTGTGATGTTCTCTCTCTCTATAACTATATATACACATGAAAGGAAAATGCTCCTCTATATATTTTTGTATGTTTAAAATGCTGTATTACAGGTAATCTGTGTGAATTACGCATTACATGCAATAATGCCCATAAAGATCATCGGCAATCTGTTAGTGCCTCGTGACCACTCATTTTATTGGAGAGAACTGGTGGGGTCTCCAAGGATAATGATGCACACCAAAATTATTTGCTGCAATCTGATCAACATTAAAATATATGGTATGATGTCGGTTTCATTTTTGTGCAGGTATCCCATAAACATGATCACATACAGCTCATATAGTGCCTGTTGTTATTTTGTTTCTAACTTTTTAAAAAAGGTTTTTCCTTGCCATATTAAAGGCATTGCACATATTAGTCTGTCAGTCAGCTGCTGTTTGCTAATGAGGAGATTTTGGTTGTTTTGTAATGAGTCGACTGCCTAACAACAAGGCCATTATCAACGTTGTCCCTCAAAGTGTTGATAAAAGTCATGGTATGGGTGGTGTGAAGGTAGTTTCGAGGCTCTTATCCATTCATTACAAGTGGCGAGAGTTTTCGTAATTGAACTTGTATAAATAAGAGGTTCTAATTTTGCATTATTGTTTTAGAATAATATAAAGGAATTAAATTGCATCCCTGACAGTTTGCCTTGCAGATATAGTAGTAGTTAAATACAAACTGTATTTTGTTGTTTCATGTTGATAATATGTATTATTAATATTTTATGTAATTAATAATATATCATTCTTCACATTTGTTTATATACTGTATGTGGTATTCATCAAGAATTTGTGATATGGCTTGTGATTGTGCATTGTGATGGCAAGGTGGCCTAGTCGTCAGCCACATAAGTATACTAGAGTGAGGCTCCATTTTACCGAGTGGTTAGATGTATTATCTTGACTTAAAGACCACTGATGAAGAACTGTATCGAACCACATTTCACAGATGATTATACTCTCAGGTCAATATAGTGATAGCACACGTTAATGAACGACAAGTCTCATCACCGTTGTCTTTGATTCTTCTTGAAAATGAAAAAGATGAGAAGATAATTAGTGCTTTAACGGAATGGGTACAAGAGACTCTGAAACAATATATATTTGGGAAGAACCAGTTATGGAAAAAAGTGAAGATCTGCAATCTCTGCTACTAGGAAAAAACAGTGGAATCTTCTGTTTTATGGAAAAGTTAGTCGGCATTGTTTATTAATACAGCACATTTATTTTATGTAATAAGAATAATTAATATTTTCAAGTTGGCTCCTTATGATTCAAAAGTGAACTGGAATGATTTTGGAATTCACTACATTAAATAAAATAAATTAGGTTTTCTTATTAAATAATGTAATAGTTTGTGAAGAAGGTCATTGCCATTGATTTAATGTGAATATTTAAGTTGATTAGAGGTTCCCAAGCCTTTCCCTCATGAATTTGTCATTTGATTTAGTTTCCATCAATTGGCCCTGGTCACTTATGATTATTAATTTTGCAGAGACATGCCATTTGTAAATGGGTTATCTCTATGATTTTAATGTTTAAGACATAGTACATGGTAGTGAACATGTGTACTTCCACACTTGAACACACACATGCTCATAAAAACATGGACATGAAGGCTCACATGTACACCATCCTCTGTGAATAAATTTTTCCAGTAATCTGCTTGACTTTTTGCTTTCGTATTGACAGTGTTATACAGTACAGTATAAGGTAAAGTAAGGTAATTATCAGGAGAGAGCATTGTGCCATTATGACTACATAGCACTTGGATATGAGAGTATGGATATAGGATAAGATGGAGGAAAGGAATGGTGCCCAATCACTTGGATGATCTGGGATTGAACACAGACCTCCAAGAAGCGAGACGGTTGTTGTACCATCCTCTCCAATTGGTTGGGCATTATACAGTACAGTACTGTATAGCCATATTGGTTTGGTACTTATAATTATTTTTAGTCATACAAAACAAACACTATGAACATAGCTCTGTTCTTGTAACTAAAACTAGGTAATTACATAGACTGAACTATGAATATAATATAGAAGACCTGTAATTTGCATCACCAGAGAAAGAGACTAAAAGACATGTTCATGACATGAATGATTCTTTAGCATTGACAAAGGATAAGGACAGGCTTTTAGCAAGTGGTTTCGTTCGACTTCTGCCCTCAGTTTGTACGTCGACACTGGCTTCCTATCTCTCCAGGACTGCCGTGATCACTACTGTTTTCGCTATCTTGCACGGTCCTTGCAACATCCTTTCTCTCGCCTCTGTTGTGCTTTAACTTTTACCCCCTCCTGCGGTTCCTGTTCCTCTTTACCACCTCCCTCTTTCTGTCTGGTTATCTCGCTTACAGGATTCTCTCTCAATCCATATTTCTAATATTTCTCCTCATATTGTTCCTTCCTTGCCTCCGTGGAGAGTCCTCTTTATGAAGTTTTGTACACCCTTGACCCGCATCACTAAAGCGTTTACCCCTCCTACGGTTCTGAAACGCCTTTTCCTTGAGCACTTCTTCGCACTCCTGCTCCGTTTCCGTCTTCACCGGTGGGTCTAAGTCTGCGGACGGTGTAGGCTACTCTGTTGTTGTTTTCTGACCGCACTTATATGTGTCACCTACCTCTGGAGACTAGCATCTTCACAGCAGAACTTTATGCTATTCTCTATGCTCTTCGTCTCCTGCTTTCTCGTTGTCAATCTTCCTTTGTGGTTGTTGTTTACTCGTAGTGCCCTCATGGTTCTCGGGTCCTTTAATCCTGTCTATCCAGTGGTTGTCGAGATTCAACATTGGCTGTTTCTTATTTTCAGTAAACTTAAAGTCAGTTTGAGTTTTGCTAAGTTCCCAGCCAAATTGGTGTCTCTCTAAATGAGCGTGCGAACGCTGCTGCTCGGGAAGCTGTCTGCTCTTGTCCCATCTCCCATAAAGGTATTCCTTATTCCGACTTTTACCCAGTTATTCATTCCTCCATGTTTACCCGTTGGCAGGATTGCTGGTCTTCTGTTACTGCTAACAAACTGTGTACTCTTAAAGAGTAGTGAGTCCTCATGGCCTTCCTCCTACCACCATAACCGGTGATGGGAAACAGCTCTGGCGAGGTTGCGTATTTGCCATACACGCTTAACTCATGGTCACTTAATGGAGCGCCTCCCTGCTCCTTATTGTCCAAATTGCATTGTCCCTCTTACGGTCGTGCATATCCTTGTTGACCGTCCTGACTTCCAGGACGAGCGCGTGTCTTGTTTTCTGACCGTCCCTCACGGTCACTTGTCCCTCGATAGAATTCTTGGTGAATCGGATACTTTTGATATCATTTGCCTTGTGCGTTTCTGTTCTCGTATTGGCATTCCTGGTGATATTTAGCGCCCTCTGATTATTCCGCACATTTGATGGTGCTACATAACCTAACCAGTTTGGTGCCTCCTTTTGATAATTACTTACTTTTAGCAAGTGGTTAAACTAGAATGAGGGGACACAATTGCTGGCATAGTGCATTCTTCTGATAATTACTTTGGTTATCAGTACAAGCTTGCCTTTTTCACAATCACTTTTTAATGCATTGGTGGAGAAATTGTTCACATGTGTGAGCTACAAGCTAGAATATTCAGCAGTTGTTTTAGTGTTCCTATCTCATAAAGCATATGACATAAAACAAACAAGCTGTTGAGAGGGTGAAGGAATTAAACATACCAAAGTTACTAGACAAGGAAATTGGTGATGTGATCACAGAAAACCATGACAGGAATTTTTTTAAACCAATAATTTTGAGAACAAAAAATCCATAGAATCAGGATATAAAAACAAAGGTGTCGTTTTGAAATGTCATATAACAAAAATTATACGGAAGATGGGATACTATGAGCGTAGTTCTTATGTAATTACACATATACACTCAACACACTTTCTGCCATATACATACAAATGTACAGTATTTTGTCTTTAATTAAAAAAAATGTAAAATGGTTGATTTTTCTTGCCTTCTCTGGCTCTGAAATTAGCACAATTAGTTGTAATCTTTAGTACATTAAATATTTGGCAGTTTTGCCAGTACAATTCTGTGACTAATCTTCTGAACAGTACTGTACGGTACTGTATATGCTTATGATATTAATTACTTTGTGGTTACACTTTGACATCATAATATTTATATTTTTATCATTTTGTATATGTAGTTTTCTCAAGTTGTGTTAATGAGTAGAGTAGTGGGAATGTAACTATGGGTGATGAGCATGGGAGGTGAAGAGCAAGAAGGCTTACAGTGACTTATTAGCAGTTAAGTGAGCATTAGTAATTGTGATCACATGCAGTCTACAGAAGGCTTATGGAAGTGTATTGTGAGAACGAGATCGTGGAAATGACTTTCCCGAGATATTATGAGACGATGAAATCATCAGGACTTATATGCCATTAATAAATTTGAATTTTGTTATGTTTCTCAGTAAAGATATTGACTTGTAAATTTAATTAGAAGTGATTTGAATTGCTGTTTATTATTAAAAAAAATATCTATCAGTACAATACTGTATATGGTAATACAGTAGCGCATCATAAATGAAGGAGTCACAATTAGATGAAAATACAGTATATAAAAAAAAAAAGTGCTGGTGACTTGGCATTGTAACAGATCTCCTGCATGTGTATGTACTGTATTTTGAAAAAAAAAAGTAGAAAAGCAGCAAAAGATATTGAATGAGTGATACAAACAAATGTTTGAAACTACTGGTATTTGCACCAATTTTACTACAAATTATTTAATGGAATTTCGTCTGTGCCGAAGTGTACTTGAATTTTAAAAGAAACTGCAGTGAGTCTTGTAAAGGCTAAATTTTGTATGTGTGTTGAGTTATTTTACAGATTTGAGCACAATCATATAAGAATTTGTTTCACCAAAGCAAGATAATTTAAGTATGAGAATGGTGAGTTTTGACTACTTCATTACTAGAGGTGAGAGTTGTGTGTACCTTCATATAGAGCACACTGCAGTGGCTGTATTATGTACTCAGTGCTGTATGTAAATATTCCTTATGCTGTTTGAAACTTTAGGATATTAGAGATTGATTTTAGAATAAAGTATTCTTGATGCTCATGTCATTATGAGTATTAAATATTTTTGTTGAAATTCCATTCATGATAGTCTAGTACATTTGTTTGAATTTGTTGTTCAGAACATTTTGATAGAATTGTTTATTTTATTTCTTTGTTAGTTATTGTAGTTACAGAAAAATTGTGTATATTATGTATTAACTTGAAAGTTCAGGAAATATATTCTATAATGAAATTTTTAAGATTCATGTAATAAACAAAGAAGTCATGTGTGGTTTTTCTATCCACTTGTGGCACACCCCTGGCCCTTTTTCTTCCCCCACCATCTCTCATCTTTCCCCTAAACCCACCATTTCTGCCCTTCCCCCACCATCTCTCCCCTTCCCCCACCATCTCTCCTCCTTTCCCCACCATCTTTTCCCCTTTCCCCACCATCTCTCTCCTTCCCCCACCATCTCTCCTCCTTCCCTCACCCTCTTTTCCCCTTCCCCCACCATCTCTCCTTCCCTCACCCTCTCTCTCCTTCCCCCACCTTTTCTCCCCTTCCCTCCACCCTCCTGTTTCCCCTTCCCAGTAGTGCCTTGGCCTCTGCCTGTTTCTTTCCCTTTCTCCATCCCAGCACCCAAAGAAAATTGTTGAAAAAAGATCTAAGTTAATAAACATTAATAATTAATATAACAGAAAAGAAAGAAATACAATACCTATGATGCACTCACAGTAACGATTTTATCTCAGTCTTTCTGAAGACGTGCAATATTTTATGCATTGTTTCATTTATTTATATACAAGTTGCAACGAAGGTATATTTGGTTGTGAGCGTACATAATATTGATATTTGAGCATTAGTCTTGCAAAGCCACTAATACATGCATTAGCATTTTGGGCAGATCCTTAAGCTGAGAAATGTAATACTGTAATATAGTACATTGTAGCAGATTTTGAGTTCAACATAATAGCTACAATATAATTTGAGAATATGGATTATACTTATGAAATTTCATGACTTTTAGTACTCAAATTTGGCAGTGAGGAATTTGAAGCGCTAGATGGGGGGGGGGGAACTATGAGGATATTATTAGGTACGTTTTAGTTTTTTTATTTAAGTTTTAGGGTATTAGGTTTTACTTTTGATTGGCAAGGTATACTGTAGGTTTGATAATTGTTTGATTAATTAGGGAGCGAGTTCCAATGACTGGGTCCTCTTATTTGCATGGAGTGCTTAGACAGATTTAGTCTGCCTTTATGGATATCAGATTTATTTCTGGTATGGTGCTCATTGGTTCTATTACATCTATCAAGGAAGAGTTTCAGCTCGGAATTAGCATTTAGGAACAAGATTTTGTAAATGCAAATAGTACAAGAGAATGTAAAAGAGTTCTTACATTCTTGCACTTTTTGATAGACATTGTCTATCAGAAGGTGAATCTGATTTCATTCGCTTCCAAATAATAATGGCACTATAATAATAATAATAATAATAATAATAATAATAATAATAATAATAATATACAGTAATAATTTTTATTCGCAAGAAGATACAATGGATTGGTGAGATTACTTAAGACTGGTATTTTTACATTCATGCAAAGCCACTAACACGCTTTGCAAAGCGTACAATCCTCCCTGGTTATAGGATTGATTGATTGATGAAGATTAAGCCACCCAAGAGGTGGCACGGGCATGAATAGCCCGTAAAGATTATAGGACTTCAGCTGACTGTCTTAAACAGGCTCAATCCCCGACCGTCAAAGTGGTTGGGCACTATTCCTTCCCCCCGTCCCATCCCAAATCCTTAACCTGACCCCTTCCCAGTACTATATAGTCGTAATGGCTTGGCGCTTTCTCCTGTATTAAAAAAAATTAAAAAGCGGCTTAACGTTGTCTCTAGAACCTTGCTAGTGGGTTTACAACTAGGTTCCCAGCCACTGCTGGCTCAACAACACCAATAAGTTGTTAATGAGGTCATTCGACCCCTTCTGGGGCTCGAACTTAACCCACCAGAATACTTATGAGAAAATTGATAATAGCTTATTAATAAACAATGATGACGTAGCACATATATGGAATAAATTTTGCATCAACATATTAATAAAAATCTTGTATATATTTGAATAATAGCGGAGAAATAAGGCATTCTCTCTCAGGAGCAAAAAATTTCAATAAAAATAAAATGTTTTCATAAAGAGCTTAATTAGGCGTGGTTAGTGGTTTTATGAACAGATACAAATGTGTATAATGACATAAGTGATCCTGTGTAATTTGTAACAATAAATATATGAGTGTTATTGTTATTGTTGTGTGAGAAGTGTGTTGGGCCCCGCGGTCTCTCACTCTTGTGTCTCCCCTGGCTGTGTGTGTCTCTGGCAGCACTCTTGTGTCCGGGTATGTGTCACATGTGTGTCCTGGTGTCTCATGTGTGTCACATGGGTGTCCTGGCGTGTGTCACATGGGTGTCCTGGCGTGTGTCACATGTGTGTCCTGGTGTCTCATGTGTGTGTCACATGGGTGTCCGGGTGTGTGTCACATGTGTGGCCTGGCGTGTGTCACATGGGTGTCCTGGTGTGTGTGTGTCTCTGGCAGCACTCTTGTGTCCGGGTATGTGTCACATGTGTGTCCTGGTGTGTGTCACATGGGTGTCCTGGTGTGTGTCACATGGGTGTCCTGTTGTGTGTCACACGTGTGTTCTGGTGTGTGCTGGCATGTGTCACATGTGTGTCCTGGTGTGTGTCACATGTGTGTCCTGGCGTGTGTCACATGTGTGTCTAGGCACCATCACCACCTGGCTCACTGCCTTCATACGCACATTGTGGCTTATAGCCACCGCCTGAATGTCAAAGGCACCCAACCAGTGTCACCGGCCTAGTATCAGCCTACTCGGCTTATTATCAGCCTATTCTCGGCCTACTTGGCCTATTAGCAGCCTACTCTCGGCCTACTCGGCCTATTGGCCTACTCATCAATATTTGTATCACCCCTTGTATGTATCTACTTTACCTAAATAAACATTTGAATTTGAATTAGCAGCCTACACGGTCTATTAGCAACCTACTCTCGGCCTACACGGTCTATTAGCAACCTACTCTCGGCCTACACGGTCTATTAGCAACCTACTCTCGGCCTACATGGTCTATTAGCAACCTACTCTCGGCCTACACGGTCTATTAGCAGCCTACTCCACCTATTAGCAGCCTACTCTCGGCCTATTAGCAGCCTACTCTCGGCCTATTATCAGCCTACTCTCGGCCTACTCTTTATTGTGGTTAAAACAAATTTAACTTGCAATTTTTTTTAACTTTTGAAATAGTTGTTATTGGACTTCATTACAGATCCAGAACCTTTTTTTTTTTTTTTACCTTATGGCCACTAACCCTAGTGGCCTTGATGAGGACAGGAAACCGGCGACTTGTCAAAGATCCCGTCATTTTCCCTGACAGATAGCAATTGTTCCTGTGTTCCATCTACCACTACCCAGAGGTTGGGGTATGGGGGGTACGTGATACCCCCATACGGCTAAATTGCACACACACACAGCTTGTTTTAAAATGTTCACAATTTTATTGTTAGGCTAGGCTGGATTAGGTCATGTTAGTTTTCTGATAGATCTGAGAAATTTCTTGTATATGAAGTGTCCTGTATTTCCATTATGAATGCAGCAATTAAGTCATTGGCAGAAAATTAAGAACCAATGTTTCGATCATGCCTAGGCTTGATAATGGTCCAGGATGGACTGAAATGTCATTTCTTCATTTTCTGATGTGTGGTTTTGATATCATGTACTATGTATTACATAGTACATAATATTTGTACTAATTGTTCATGTTACACATGTTCAACCTCTGTAAGGCTATGTTGTCGCTACATGGTACAGTACACGACCTCAGTACAAGCCTAAAGTACACATGTACACAGGCTTCCTGTCCTTGACAAAGCAAATTAATAATAAATAGCTGTATGGAAAGTGCTGCTGCCAGTCAAATTGTTGAATTTTTCCTTAGCACGATGGTGATGTGTTAAGGGAAAAATATGCTGTAGATTTTTGCAGTTTTAACCAAGCACTGTATATTGTATTATACTGTAGCAACAATTACTTTTCAGATTACACAACGTGTTGCAATTATGTAAGACGTGAGGATGTGCCAGGAGTGTGTTAAAGAAGAATATCCAGACAGGGTTAGTCATTTTTACCTTTTGAAGAAATAGGCTTAATATTTACTCATTCACTAGTTTTTATGCTGCTGATTGTACCACTTACAATCATAGGTATGTTATACATTGATGAACCGTCCAGAATTCTAACAGCATTTACCAGTTGCTATCAGTGACTCAGTATGATAATTATACAGGTGAGATTACTTTCACTTGTGATATCAGAGTAACATCATCTAGAGCAGCAGTTAACTTAAGGCAGCTCCTTACTCTGGGCTCGGCCAGAGAGCAGTTGTTGTAACACGTGTAATGATCAGAATCATTTGGCAGTCACTTGGGTCTTTTCTCAGGTGTCTGTGTAGATAGGGTTATTCAAGAGAGAATTTGCTAAACACCTCCAAAGGATGCCTGTTAAACCGGGTTGATTCATGTCGGGTTGTGTGTAGCCGCTTCCAACAGCCTGGTTGACCAGATCACCAACCACAGATCACTACCACAGCCTGGTCAGCTGTGGGGGACATTGATACCCACAACCAACATTGGGTAAACAACAGGTAAAAAATTTACTTGAACAATAGGAAGCAAGGTGCATCGGTAAGTAATCATCAAAGAAAATCCGGTTCCTATTACATTATTTACACTAATCATCTTATGTGTGTAAGTAGATGGGATTGGTAGTGTTACTTTTTTATATTTATACCTGTACAGTATATACAACTTGTATTCTTGTAAAGCCACTAATATGCATAGCATTTTGGGCAGGTCCATAATCGTAATTTTGCGATAAATTTAAAACAAACTTACTGGCAACTTTCCTTAAATATATTTTAATATTTTTTTGTTTAGTAACTACTGTACTTACATATGTAATTATCATTATATGCAGGGTACAATCTGTCTGGACACTGGGACATACTTGGCAAATCTGCAAGGGTGCCAAGGCTGCGGCCACAAGGATACACTCAGTGTGGTCAACAGGACCACCTCAAATGCTCTGGATTCACCACAAGAAGTTATTGAATATGACCGTAAGTTTTATAGTTAATTTGCTAATGCTTACAAATTTCTTTAATTGGAAAACATTTTGGGTTTGTGGTTTATAATAAAGGTATGTTCAAGATAGTTAGTTAGTTTAGTTCATTTATTATGCACCCCATACCCATCTTGTGGGCGGTAGTGGAAAGGGTTACAGAGGCACATAATGGGCTCAGGGACTGAACTCCACAATTCATTTAGCTAAGCAAGTTACAATCTTGATGAGCTAGTTACAAAATTCAATATAAGTTGTGACGATAGAACATCCTCTTTATCATAATGCCCTGAATGCTCTGTATCATTCACATGTTCACAAACAGTATTGAATACTGGGTTTGAGGGAGTTCCAGGGATCTAGTAATTCCAACTGCTAGACATGTAACTCCTAGTCTCATGTGATGTTATTTCCATGTGCAGATTTGGAATCAGTCCCTCTAATACTAAGTGTAAATTATTAGCTATCTTTCCCTCTGTGCTCTAGGGAAATGCAGATTTAAACATTTAAATTTGTCCCAATAATTTAGATGTTTTAATATATATATATATATATATACGTGTATTTTGTACCTCATAATGTTTTCTTTAATTTCAGATATTTGTGGGAATTGTAATCATGTGATTGCCACTCATGGGCACCGCTTCTGGGTTGAAGATGACTATCAATATTATGAAATGAGCTGCATGCTGTGTGGGGAGGCAGAGGACACGCGATCGTGCTACCCCAACGATCCACGCATGGAAGCCTCCCTATTCTAGAAGTATGTCACGTAATCCAAATCGTGTAACGCTTGTCCGCCTGCAAAAATGTTACAAGTTGTCTTGAAACTCTTACTCTATCCAGAATGAAGTGAGGTATGTGCAGAGTAGCCGATGGAATGAGGATATCCAGTTATGTCAAAACATTCTAGTGCTATTACTGTTCAGTGTGTGAGCTGTGTGATTGTGTTTTCTCATGTGAAAGGTGAGGAAGGCCGCTGTGATGTGTCGTGGTCAAAAGAATGAGAATTAGGCCGTTTTAAATGTTATTTCCTGGAAATAAATATTATAAACTTATGCTTGGCCAAAACATTTGATGTACATGCTTAGAGCCCAATAGGCTCAAGAATCTGTACACTAGTTGATTGACAGTTGAGAGGCTGGACCAAAGAGCCAGAGCTCAACCCCCGCAAGCACAACTAGGCAAGTACAACTAGACGAGTACATGTGTTTCATTGTTGAGTGCATTATAGTACATATGATGCAAGTATCTGAACAGTTTCCTTTAGGATATTTTCAATTTGTCCTAATTAACTTTCCACTCTGGTAAAAATAATATTTTATTATTCTAAGAATTTAATGAATTAAAAATTACAAATATTTTGATAATTGTTCTGTAAAACATTGCTCTTTACATCCAGTCTTCAGAACATAACACACATATAATTGTTGTATTTGGCCACAAAGCTCAATAACTGGACACATAATTGTATAAGCAATTATTTTAAATATTTGGAGTGTATTTTCTATTGTCATTCTTTACAATTAGCATTGTGAAGCAACTAGTCATTGATGATGATGTTGTGTGCTGTCACTAGTTCTTAACAGCGTTTACAGCACAGGACGTTCAGTATGGTGGGTGTAAGAAAGGCCCGTAGTGTTTTGGTGTTTTTGTTGTTGTTTATTACTATTTTGGTGGTACGCCAAGTTGGGCACCGGCTCTCAGTTAAAGAGAAAGTGAGCAAGAAAGAGAGTCCCGTTATAAAGAATCCACTAGAAGATTTGATTGTCATAATCAGAGAGTTTGAAAGTTTTGATAATGATGTGCATGAAACTGTTGACTCTGTTATAAGTGCCTGTGGTGGTGTTTGTAGGGTCCTTGTGGTGAGTGACGAAACTATATATCCGCCGTTGCACTTAACACAACAAGCAGTGTCAGTGGTTCTTAGTCCAGGACTTCTTAGACATCGCCCCAACATACAAGGTTTATTAAAAAATGCAAAGTATGTCTTGCTCTTGCCTGATGGTGCTCGGTGTTCATCATCTACACAGTTAGTGGATCTCATTCATTTGTTAAATACTGGAGATTCACAGGTTGTGGCTGTAGGTGTTGGGGGTTCACCATTAATATGCCACCGTTACACTCTTGACATTCAAGCTTGGACACTGACAATAACGCCTGCTCCTCAGAGTGAAGCTTGTGATGCAATTAGTGGTCGTGCAGCATTGCTAATGAAAACCAGCAGTTTTCTTCAGCTGACTCATCCTTTGGCACGCCCGATAACCCTAAGTATTGGCATTCAAGGTGCAGCACGTACATGGAAAGTTCATGTTAGCCGGGGTGGTCTCTTAGGTGAAGGTCGGCAGCTTTATGCTAATGACCACTTAAAGTGGAAACATGACGCAGTCGAAGACGAACGGAGACGTTTACTTTATGCTGCATTTGGTGTTAAAAAAGTTGTGAGCACAGGTGGTAATGTACTCTGGTATGGATGTACACGCACAACTCCTCGTTGTTTTCCTACAGTTGTAGATGATACACCAGATTACCTTTACCTGGGACGCTGGACACCACCATGTTGTTTAGAAGGCTTGAGGGCTACTGCACGACATGTTTTCCAGGTGTTAAGGGTGTGCCGAGCACGGTGGTGGCTAGAGGGAGGGTCTTTGCTAGGTGCTGTTCGCAGTGGGGATATTATACCATGGGATTATGATGTAGATGTGGGAATATATTCCCAAGATGTTGATCGTTGTCCACAGCTTAAGGCAGCACGTTGGCAGACACTTGAAGATACCGAAGGTTTTGTATGGCAAAGAGCATCAGAAGGAGGGTATTTCAGAGTTCACTACAGCACAACTAATCACCTGCATGTTGATGTGTTTCCATTTACTCCACGTGGAGGCACTATGACTCGAGGTGGTGCCTGGACTACAGGACACCGTCAGGATGTAGATTTTCCAGAGCACTTCTTGCGGCCTCTTGCCTCAGTAAATTTTGCCGGAGTTATGGCATCGGCACCCAATAATGTTCGAGACTTCTTGGAGCTCAAATTTGGTGCAGGAGTAATTGAAACTCCTCAGTACCCAAACCCCGATGTGCGTCTTCCGCACAATATATCGCTCACTCACAGGTAATTGTACCTTGTACAAAATTTAATTAGTTTTTACTGGACTGAATGTGCCGTTTGTTTAAACTGGTGCTGTTTTTTTTATACATACGAAAATAGTGCAATTAAATTTTAGTGATAAATGATCTGACGTTGATGTATTGAGTAGCACTGTGGTGTTGTGCAGTCTTCCATTCTTTGCTAGTTGATAGTATTGTGATATTAGAACATTTAATTACTGTAACTAGAACATTTAATGAACATGCTTGCTTCCATAGAATCAAAATATTTTGATGTTAGTATGTTGATATGTTAAGCTGTTAAACTTTCTAGTTGCATTAATTTTTTTTTTTTATATATAATGGAAGACTGTATGTTGTCTTTATATACCATCTTTACAGGGTAAATTTACTGTCCTCTGTGTAGGTATTCCTGGATGTGCTGTCTATTGAAAATATTTTAAAAAGCTTATTTTAATGAATTTTATACTTTGTAATTTTAAACATGTTGTGTAATTTAATTTAATAATCTCCACATCTTTTGTATATAATTGATTCATCTCTTGTTATTGAATAAAAATATTTTATTTTGCAGATACTGAAATACTGATGTATGGAACAGGACATTTTAGAAAGTACCGTATATGAGTTAGATGTTGTGGGGCATAATATGAGTTGTCATTAAGATGTGTTCACATGTATGTAGTGCATTTGGCTGGGTTAAACTTAGTTTTGATTTTATTAGAACACTAATTAAGTTGCTGTGTTTTAACCTAGAACAAGTGCAGTGTGCTACATGAGCAACAGTAGAGTAAAACAGTGATGAGTATATTAGTACAGTAATGAAGAGTTCTATTAAATTATATATTACCTACAGTAATTACTTATCTTTTCCTATTACAGTAGTAAGAAGTAATTAGTTCAACCAAGGTGGTGTAGTCATTTGTTTATCTGGCTTGCAAGGTGACATGTTGACCAAACCACACACTAGAAATTCGAGAGACGACGACTTTCGTCTCACAATCGATTTTCGTCTCACAATCGACTCGATAATGGTCTAGGATGGACAGAAATGTCGTCGTCTCTTCAATTTCTAGTGTGTGGTTTGGTCAACATTTTTCAGCCACATTATTGTGACTCATCATCTGCAGTGTAACATGTCAGTTTGTTCTGGAAAGGAAGGGAACTATCAGGGAAAAGTACCAAGTCATTACGACTATATAGCACTGGGAAGGGGGTCAGGATAAGGATATGGGACGGGACGGGGGGAAGGAATGTTGCCCAACCACTTGGACGGTCGGGGATTGAATGGCAACCTGTATGACGCGAGACCGTCGCTCTACTGTCCAGCCCAAGTGGCTGGAGCTGGTCCTAGGGTATAACACGACCTCAAACATAACTGGCCATTGTACACCACCAATATCTTAGTCATCTGTCTTTTTATCTTGAGCTGGTGCAGTCATAAATTATATCGTTATAAATTATTTCCATTTCTCATAGTTCATATTGTTGGCAAAGACTTCCTTCTTCCAAACTGTGCTCTGACTTGTACTTGTTTTCAGTACTTGTGTTGTGTGGGCTTCTCAGGAGCAATAAAACATCTTAATAATTAGCTACTAGTAAACACTGTACTGAATAAAATTATTTTTCTTATTAAGTTATTACTTATTATTTTTATTATTCCTAGAAACTTTCCTTATTAAGACTATTCATAGCCCAGTTGATAGAGCTTGAGCTTCCCGAGCCCGAGCCTTTGGGAGCCGAGCCCCTGTTACCTAGCAGTAAAATAGGTACCTGGGAGTTAGTCAGCTGTCACGGGCTGCTTCCTGGGGGTGGAGGCCTGGTCGAGGACCAGGCCGCGGGGACACTAAAAAGCCCCAAAATCATCTCAAGATAACCTCCCACATGTGGGGGCCATGGTTCGAGACCCATACAGCCCAGGTGAATGGACCGTACTGGATACATGAAGAATTCTTAGTCAATTATAATCAATTCAGTTTTTCTAGATGGCTGTGCTTGTTTCCAATACTGTTCAACACTATTAATTAATAACTCTCTTTGGGCTCAGGTCTTAATAATATTGTTTGCCCTCTTTCTCGAGCCACTTGGACTGGTTGGAAGAGCAGTGACCTCGCTTCTTGTAGGTCGGTGTTTAACCTCTGATAGTTCCGGTGGCTGGAAATCAACCACTTGGATCATCAGGGTCGAGCACACACACACACTTAATAATTTTCTTTCTTTTCCTTTTTTTAATATTTTTTTAATATTTCCCAAATAAATGTAATCTCTAAGAGTGTGAGGAGTACTATAGAAACTCTGAAATGAGAAGGTTTCAGTGGTGAATGGTTAAAAAGCTGTATTATAAAACTAGAAAGTAAGAAGGTTGTATTGATGTTTGTAGACATACATTCACTCTTAGGTATGGGCGATGGTTTGTAGACGCTATTTGCTCTAGGATGGTCACGCGTCAGTTGTATTATGATAACGCATTTTATTAGAAAGATTTATATCTGGTAACTTCAGCAAAAGGTAATTATGGATGCAATATTGGTTAACATAAATTTTCCATCTATAATGCCATTTCCTCTGTTCGTATAATACTGTGTAAGGCTAATTTGAACCTTAAGTTAAACATTGTCAGACTCTTGTATAATGCAAGAAGGTGGTGTGATGTGTTTCCAGCTCGTGGAGACAATATTGATGTATGAAGAACACACCAAGATCCTGCTGTGCTTGTAACTCATAACATAGTACAAGTATATAGTTTCATTTATCTTTGATAATTATTATTTAAAGCAATTACTAGTCTCTTTAGGAAAAGTACATTTATTTGACAATTTAATGGTTAAGATGTGATGTATGTATTTGTGATTGTGGTAAAATTTAAGAAATAAGGAATAATTGTTTGCTGAAGCTAGATTGTGTGGCTAGTGGAGTGCATCTGTTTGCCTACAGGTGCATGCAGCTGTATGCACATGCATTATGCAGCTTACCCAAGTTACAGATGCTTAAACACCATAGTTAAAGTGGCTGGCTCATAAATATTATTATAAAGTATTTGCAGATTACCTTTCCCTGCCCTTATGGTCTGACAGTGGGCAAGAAGCCAATAATAATGACGATCTTTTCTTGTGTTTAGAAGCAACTGCATAAGCCACCTTGATAAATAACAGTAAAACTTGAAGTTCACTGTTAAAGCTTTCTAATCAATGGTTTAATTAACACAGTCTGGGATAAGTTCACAACAGATGCAACATCTTTATAGAAAAGTAGTCTTGGCTTTGATGAGATTGTATTATTAGATTGACCGACGTTTGACATACCTGTTTAGAATTAACAGATCTGAATAATGTTATACTGTACTTTACTATTGGATATTTAGTGCATTAATAGTGAAGTTATTTGATGCATCATTGTGTCATTATGGAAAAAATGTATCGCTTCAAAATTTAAGATAAATTTTAAGTTTGATTACAGAAAAACAAGTGGCAAATTGACGACTATAGTAATTTCATGTGAGAATTTCTGTACTAGTCTAGGTATAAATTAAGGTGTTGTGGTGTTGATTACTCTATACTCGGTAGCAACTATAATTAATGTGAAAGTATAATGGTCTGTGTAGCTCGGGAAACCTTTACTCAATTGTTGGCTTGGTGTTATCGACTCTAGAGGAAGTCAGTGACCTTGGTGAATTGAGTAAAAATGTATCAAGTTACATAAGGCATTTTTTATTTCATATTATCAGCAGTTGTCACTATGATTTAAGCAAGTAATGTCAAAGTTTGAATGATGTAGTCATTAAATAACTGTAATTTAGGGCTGTATCAATACTTGATGAAACTGATTCTTAAGGTTTATGGTGAATTATTTGCTGTTGTTTTAAATGCCATTTAATGTTTTATTCTTAGTGAAGTAGTGAAATAAGGAGTATCATAGTATGGATGTTAAAATTCTATATCCTTTTCATATTTAAGTTTCCTCAATTAAAGGACATAGATAATCTAATGTATGACTTATCCCATTGGCTTCAACATTAAAATCTACACGAACAGTCTCGGCCACATGTAGAGTTCCAATGTTGAGAAGAGGCTGACTACCAGGCTGCTCACCTGCACATTGATGAGGTTCAGTTAGGGTTCCCAAAAATGCCTAGACGCGTGCTAGCATTGGCACTACTGTTTTCTTGCCCCGGCCTGTGCTGATTGAAATACAACATTGGCCGTTTCTCATCTTAATAAGAGTAAAAGTTTTGCTAGATTCTTAGCCTCTTATGACCTGGTCATAAGAGGCTAAGATATCCTACTGCTAAAGAAAACGTTCATACCTATCCCATCTAGGAACTTTACTACTTGGATTTCTTCCTCGTTATTTAATCTATTTGAGAGATAAGTGGTTAGCCATTATAAATAACAAATTGCATATTATGTGACCTGTCTCCATGCCTGCTTCCTGCCACTGTAACAGGAAGTATGAAATATCTTTGGCTGGTTTATGTGTTGGCCACACATGATTAACTCATGGGCACTTAATGGAACAGAGACTTGCTCTTTACTGTCAGAGCTGCATTGTACCACTAAAAGTCATGCATTGCGTCTAATGTCTTGATTGAAGATGACTGGAAATCTTGCTTTTCAAATGTTCCTTGATAAAAAAGAAAACTTGATGATTCAGATATCTTTGACATGTATGCATTGTCATTTTGCACTTGTATTGGCATCCTGAATGATATCTAGGAAATTTTCTATTCTCTTAATGCAGTCTTTCAGGCTTGCACCTTCCTATACGGAAAAGTAATCTACCAATTATCAACTTCCATCAACCTGTACAATATTTATCATGTAGGTGAAAGAAACAAAAAATAAGGTAAAATTTTTATAATAAATTAAGTTCATATAAAACTGATATAAATATTTTAATATAAAAAATTCATTACAGACTAAGTGCTCAGGGTGCTATCATCATTCTTTTTTGCAGTATTCTGAGATTTGTGTCATTGTATTTTGAATCCAAGATGTCCTTGTTAGATGGGCCATTCTTCTTTGTCTGAGTGTGCCATACATATATCTGCAAAATACTACACTGTAAGTCTACATAAACATAAGCATAATGTACAGTTGTACATAAATACAGTACTGTAATTCAAATTGAAGTAAATTTTGCACTACAAACATTTACAATAATTACCTTTGTACACTCTTCTGCTTTAAATTCAATTTCTTCAGGCCGTATCTTAAGGCTTTTCATAAAGCCATCTTCTTCATATCCAGCTTTGTAGGGCATTGCTGCATCTGGCACCTGAAAATAATGTTTTTTTTAACTAGGGATATTCCAGAAAGTGAGCATCTTTTCTCCCAATTAGTTTTGCTTTTGACTACATACAGAGAAGCCCAAGTACAATGCAAGCAAAAACGAAGAGTAGAAAGAGCTAAATGGATCAGACAAGTGAATAATGTCTGAGATGTGCAAGATGATGAGAAAATGCAATCACTTGTGTCACCACAGGAGTTTATATGGAGGTAAGATATCGTACCACCTCGCCCAAATTGATAGTTGGTAAGAGCAATTGTATTGGTATTCATTTTAGTGCCTCAAGTCGGTGAAATGAAAGGCAGGAATACTATAATAGGTCACGTTTAGGAAGCAGACAAAGAGGGGATGGTAAAGGCAGGTTAATATCTGCTTGATGGGGTTCCAAGCCCAGCCCCAGGCCAGGCTAAAGTTCTGTTGGCAATTATCATCTTTTATCTAGTATCTGCCATCTCTCCTCCCTGGTAAGTTTCTTGTTTGTCCTTTCCTCTGTGATTAATTAGCTTCAGGAAGCTATCAAGGGGGTTCCTCCAAGAAAACCAGCATTGTAATGTAATGAATGTAATGAAATGCCTCTTTTTGGTAGAGCCCCAGTGACTCCCTCCCTACCAGGTTCCTTGGTTCATTGTGCATCAGCTCCGGACTGACCTTGAAGCCGGCTGTTAGCCATGGCTATGGGCTACCTGGTGGTGACGATTGGTACCAACCAGTTTAACCTATTTGAGTGAACCACTTGTTTGGAATGAATTTTTGTGGAGTAGTTTGGCTGTTTTGCTGTTTCATTGTCTATGTTCCTTGCAGTGTCTGTAAAGCTTCATTGACTTTCTGGAATGTTTCCTGTTGAGGGAAATAATAATAGTTCCCTGCTTCTCACACCTGTGTGAGAGGGATGGGGGCCAAGATTAGTCTCCGGTAGGCCAAACATGGCTCCTGCAACTGATGTGACCCAGTAGTGAAAACCATTCAACACTGATTTTATTAACAGTGATAATATACAAGTCTCATTAACCATATACTGTATAGTATTGCACTAAATAACCCTTAAGCTGCAGTCCTGGTTCTCAGCAAAATTGAATATAGTAGTAATAATAATGGAGAAATGTACTACAATGCCATAGTAATTACCAGAGTGTAATTACTAAAGTGTAGTTACAGGATGAGAGCTACGCTCATAGTGTCCCATCTTCCCAGTACTCTGCAGGCGATGAGTCACAATAACGTGGCTAAAGTATGTTGACCAGACCACACACTTAGAAGGTGAAGGGACGACGACGTTTCGGTCCGTCCTGGACCATTCTCAAGTTGATTCCCAGTACTCTGTTATATAATGCATTAAAACTACTGACAGTTTTTGCCACCACCATCTTCTCACTTAACTTGTTCCAACCATCTACCACTCTGTTTGTAAAAAAAACTTTCTAATATTTTTCTGGCAACTTTGTTTCCTTAGCTTGAATCTTGTTCTTGAAGTTGCTGGTGTCAGGAAGTCCTCTGTCAATTTGGTCAATTCCTGTTATTATTTTGTAAGTGGTGATCATATCACCTCTTTTTCTTCCATCTTCTGTAGTGCTTGAATGAAGGTGAAGAAAAGACCCAATATATGTGTAAGTGTATTAGAAATCTAATTGTCAGATGTAACCTACATCAAAAAATTAGCTTTTCAATACACTTACATATATACTGTATTGGGTCTTTCCTACACCTTCAATAATAATAATAATAATACTGTTATGTATACTATTTTCTATTTCTGTTTATCTGAATTTCAAGTCAGTTATTAATCATGCAAGTAAAAGTCTTATTTAATAATTAATAAATTGTCAATTTATGAGGGTAAACTTGCTAAACTGACACTTAAAAAATAGTTAATGTGTTGAATACATGAAGAATAACCAAGATTTTGGAATATTTATGCTGTTATTCTATTTTTTTCAAATACTGTATAGCTAAAGAATATGCATTAAGGTATGCAGTTATGAAGAGAAAACGCTAAGCCAGTGTGACTATATATATCACTCGGAAGGGGATACGAGGACAGGAATCTGGGATTTGATGGAAGAAAGGAGTAGTAACCAAGCACTTGGACTGCTGGGGATTGAATGCCACTCTGCAAGAAGCGAGGTCTCCACTTTACCCACAAATTCAAGTGATTGGTCAATATACATTGTCTATTCTGAAGTAATTTTAATAGCATTTCATAACTGATTACTGTATCTTAAGTCTAATGTGATTATTGGTATATGCTATATCTGAAAAATTCTACAGTTTGCTCTTTGGGCTACAAGTGTTGACAATTAAATTTGATTGGCTAGTGAATTAAGTCATAGAGTACAATTGTTTGCATTACGTACCTTTAGTAAATATTGAACACTGACAGCAAAACCTGCCATGTCAATAGGGAATTTTCTACTGGCAATCCATCCATCATACCAGGAAAAGAATTTACCATTTTTAAGGACTGGTGTTGAAAGCCCAGCTTTTGTTACTAGTCCCACAGGCCACATAGACACACGCTCTGTGTATCTCATCTGTTGGGGGAAAGGATCTTCATTACTACTAAATACTAAACAATATTTTGTATGGTTTATTGCTATATATTGTATGGTTTATTGCTATACAGTACTTGGTTTATAATTTGTGATGCTTTATATTTTACTGCTAGGCAATTCCTAATTTACAAAGGCACATAAGATTTTTGTAAAATGTTTGGGAGAGTACAGTATAAAGTCTACAATAGACTTACAATCGGCTACAAATAAATTAATATAAATAAAGAATTAAGTTAGAAACATAATCGTATAGGCACGAAGATTCATATCGTATTATGTATAAGAAAATCTTCGGAGACAAACCTCTTGAAACACCCTAATGTCATAGGTGTTGTCATCATCAGCAAAGTAAACGACTCCTGTGGTTGCATGTTCCCTTACCCACTGAAGTCCACCATTACGGTTGGCCACACCCTTGGGTTTGATAGATGATGATTTGTACTTCTCGGGCATTGGTGCTGTTGAGATGCAAGTTTTAAACAGCATTTCCTTGGTATGTTGATGTGAATGGGCTTAGAGATGATGTTATTGCCATTATGTAATTATGATGAAAGTTCTTCATGTTGAAAAAGAACAGTTAAGATAGGCAAATTTAAATTACTGTACTGTATGTACCTAGATCACTACAAATGTAAAAGCCCATTATGTGACTGTAATCATTCTGCCACTCATACACAAGATGAGTATGGTCTCCATAATAAACTAATTCAACTACCATAATGGGTATAAGCAGAATGGGTATAGGATCCACTACCATTCACAGGATGGGTATGTGGTCCACTGCCACTCAAAGAAAGGGTATGGGGTCCACTGGCAGAATGGGTATTGGTTCCACTAGCACTCACAGGATGGGTATGGGGTCCACTAGCACTCATAGGATGGGTATGGGGTCTGCTACCACACAGGATGTGTATGGGGTCCACTAGCAGGATGTGTATGGGGTGCATAATAAATGAACTAAACTGAAAAGCCAAACTAATCAGAAGAAAGCTTTATGTAGTTGAATAAAAAGGGTTAATGTAAAGAGGGGATACCTAGGTCTGTCAGTGAAGAAATTTGAGATTAAACAGATCCCTTGTGCCATGTTCAATAAATAATGCTTGTAAGTATTTTATAGCCCCCATCTACTGTACACATAATAGTGAAATCACTTGTACAAACTTTTCTTCGCCACATTTATATATTTCGGGAGAATGCAAGAATTACAGACCTGATGAGATGTAGAAATACATTTTTGAATTAGAAAATATCTTGTCAAAAAATTCTTAACCTTAAAAATACTTGAGCTAAATCACAAAGTAGGGAATTTCTATTTGGAAGCATAAGGAAATTTGCCGAGTTCAACAATACAGGAATACAATTCATTGGAAATTAGGGAAGACGAGAGCATTAAAAAAAAAAAACTGAATAGTAACTTACTGAGTAGGTAAGTGTGGGATATGCCAGTGTAGGTGAGGTACTCGACGACCTGCCTGTTTGTTACATTTGCATCATCGGCAACAATCCAGTGAATGTTTGGGACGTGCATCAAAGTCTGGGCAAAGCGAGTCAACTCCGGAATCTGAGGTAAATATGTGACCATTTTAGAGATCCATTTAGCAGCACCTGGCATAGAGATGCAGATTTGATTACAAATAGACATGAAGATTATCAAGAGAACTTTGCAATTATTATATATTAGTATGTAATAAATGTACTGTATTTTATTGCTCATTCAGAATCTTTTGCTTTTAGATTTACCTGTTAATTTTATTTGTTTTAAGCAATTCAATTTTCTAATTAACAAGTGCAAACAGAAACACAGTTTAAAGCATTGATTTTACAATCTGAGATAAATATGGGAGTACCCAGGTATTCTGAGATAAATATGATAGTACCCAGGTATTCTGAGATAAATATGATAGTACCCAGGTATTCTGAGATAAATATGGGAGTACCCAGGTATTCATGCAGTTTATATACTAAGAATTACTGCTAAGAATATTGCTACAGCGGTGTGTCTGCAAGAGTAATATTTCTCCATCAGTGTGTTTGCAGGAGTAATATTGTAACATCAGTGTGTCTGCAGGAGTAATATTTCTCCACCAGTGTGTTTGCAGGAGTAATATTGTAACATCAGTGTGTCTGCAAGAGTAATATTTCTCCACCAGTGTGTTTGCAGGAGTAATACAGTATTGTAACATCAGTGTGTCTGCAAGAGTAATATTTTTCCATCAGTGTGTTTGCAGGAGTAATATTGTAACATCAGTGTGTCTGCAGGAGTAATATTTCTCCACCAGTGTGTTTGCAGGAGTAATATTGCAACATTAGTGTGTGTGCAGGAGTAATATATCTCCATCAGTGTGTCTTCAGGAGTAATATTGCTCCATATGTGTGTCTGCAGTAGCACTGTTATTCCATCAGTGTCTACAGGAGTAATATATTTCCAGTGTGTTTGCATGAGCAATATTTCTCCATCAGTATGTCTGCATGAGCAATATTTCTCCATCAGTATGTCTGCATGAGTAATATTTCTCCATCAGTGTGTCTTCAACAGTAATATTTGTCCTGGGCAGTGTGTAAGAGTAATATTGCACTTCGGGAGTATGTAAAGGAGTAAAAACACCAATCCAATTAATTCGTTTCAACTAACTATTCACATTAAACATCCAGCTAAATTCCCTTGTGGGCCTTGACGCCTAAACCTTTTTATAATTATGAACCGTCTACATAAGAGTGCAGCATGACGGAGCATGTTGAAACCTCCATTATAAACCATTATTAATGCAAAGAGCAAGAGTTTGTGTCATTTGTATGGATGCCATCTCACGTAGGTGTTGTCCAGCATGATGACACAGACAAGGCAGCTAAAACTGCATGTGATAAGCTTGAAAGTAACAAAAAAATGGGCTCGCCATAGCCCGTGCTGCCTGGAACTTTTAGTTTCAGGTAGCAAATCTTGAAGAACAACAACAAATTGAAATTGAGTTGGATATGGGCAATCCATTCTCTGCTGTAAAAACAGCAATATTTCTGGAAATTAGGGAAGACGAGAGCAGTTAATGGCACTCAAAGGCCAGAAAGCACGAGTATAAAGAGCTATGACATGTTTAGAACCGAGAATTATACGTACGGGCAGGATAAATCATCCACTAGATAGTGTGATATTGTAATTGCCTGAATTAGGCTGGGATATCGATATCTATGGCAGGTGGCTGCAGGTAATGAATCCCCCAATGGTGAACATTTCAATTGTAAACTCTGTGAACAAGAGCTGGGACAATCTCTAACTATCTGTGATTGTCCTGTTATAAGTGACTTCAGACCAAATGGTATGAGGTACTTTGAGCTCTGTAATTACTTTATACATAGGAATATTGGAAGATATTCTTGTGCTTCACCTAGACTATTAGAGGAGGCTGATAGATGGGCATTACTTTTCATGTTCTCTCCCAGATTCCATGTATGACTGATCGTCCTGTGAGGTGGGGATATTGGAGGAGCTTATAGCTGGTTTTGATCTACATTGTGTAATCTTTAATACAGAATAGGGGGGGGGTAGCAGCATATTGCTATGTATACCTAAGCTTGTTAAAAAAAACGGAGTAACAAGGTTTGCCAAAACGAAATTAAAATCAATAAAACTAACAGACTGGTAAATTTTCAAGCTTATGCATACTTTATTATATATTAATATATATATATTAAATCTTATTTTTATATATAGGTCACCTCGGGAGACATGATGTAAAGGAGTTTATTAATGTGGACGAGATGCGGGAAAGTTTACAGTGTCGCAGGCAACCCGCATTATTGCCAGAGGTAGACGCTAAGCTTGTGGTAGAGGCTCAAGAAGCCCTGTAACTATGTCAGTGCTACAGCATACCCGACATACTCCCACCTATGAAACACTTATACTGTGCTGGCAACACCAGTTTAACTTGAAAGAATGTGTTGTGTCTCGCTAAGTGAAAATTAACATTGTAAATCGTCTGCCTCTTGGGGGGCCGCCATCCCACCACGATGTTAATATCTACTAAACTAAGGTAAGTTATGGTTTGTCGTTTGTGCAGCCCGTTCTTAGGTTAGTTTGTGTGTTAGAACTAAGTACGCTGAGTGAATTTGACTAGTATTTATATAAGGCATTTATGCTGGCGTAATTGTACCGGACTTGGTGTCTATCCTCCGAGTTAAACTTCGTGGATTTAACTATTCATTTAGGTTTATTGAGGTTCTATTTGTAGTCTTCTCGACAAATGGTAAGTGAATTTTTATTCTAAACACATTATTTTTTATTTTTATGTATATAATTACTGTATTTTATACCTAACCTATGCTATCATACCTTAATTATCCTATCATATCTAACCTATCCTTTCATACCTAACCTATCCTATCATATCTAACCTATCCTGTCATATCTAACCTATCCTATCATACCTAACCTATCCTATCATATCTCACCTATCCTGTCATATCTAACCTATCCTATCATGCCTAACCTATCCTATCATACCTAACCTATCCTATCATATCTCACCTATCCTGTCATATCTAACCTATCCTATCATGCCTAACCTATCCTATCATACCTAACCTATCCTATCATATCTAACCTATCCTGTCATATCTAACCTATCCTATCATACCTAACCTATCCTATCATATCTAACCTATCCTATCATACCTAACCTATCCTGTCATATCTAACCTATTCTATCATGCCTAACCTATCCTATCATACCTAACTTATCCTATCAACCTAACCTATCCTATCATATTTAATCTATCCTAACTTAGTTTGTTGACCAAGGTCCGTAAATACACCAAAGTACTAATTAAGCTTAATTCGTTTTGAAACTATTACGGTAATCCAAATCTAGACTTTGATGTGGTAATTACCACCAAGGTACACACTGGACCATCTGAGAACGGGCTGTACTGGTTATTCTTGCACATTGTTTGCCTCTCAAGAGACGGCAAGATAAATTATTTATCATTCATAATTTGAAATGTGTTAAAAAGGACAAACAGTCCTTTACAGTTTACAGTTGTAAACCATGGTTGGCTTTACAGGACTGCCACACATTATGGTATGTATTTTCACAGCCCATTGCTCCTTTTATATGAATACTCAGTCGTATGATATATTTATGGATCAGTCGCGTGAAACGTGTAGCTAATTTGCAAAAATGTAACACTCATTAACTCGTTAAACTTAGCATCAGTATATTGTACCTAGCTATAAACGTTTAAATTTCCTGTATGCATAATTATAGACCTCGTTTGGTCCCCTATAATGTAAGGTCATGTCTCAATATATATAGTGAAAAAAAACAACTCTACAGGATACGAAAACTTTGGGATTATTAACTGCAATATTAGTTCATGTTTTATTTCAATTAAGCTAAACTAATTATGGAAAAATTATTGAAGGATTCTAAAGAGTCAGTGAATTCGATTTACTTAGATAAAACTCAGGATTGTATTCTGAATGCTATTGTCTAACGCCAGCTGGTGTTCTAGAGACATTTATTGGGTTTTATTTTATTTGGGTAATTTTAGGGTTTTGATATTTATTGTTTTTTCCTCTTTTTTTCCTAATTTTTTATGTGGCTTTCATTCAATATCTGAATTTGTTCGACAAATTCAAATATAAAATATTAAAGTTTAAGTAAAAAAGTTTGGCTGCTATTGAAATTGAGCAGTAATAATATTATTTATTGATTTATTTTTATTTATTTGTTTATTCTGTGACATGATATATCTTGAGAATGTTGTTTTATATTGACTTCAAACCGAAAACACATTTTTTATATTCATAAAGTTGAGGTCTTTTGTTACTGGGCAGACAGTATCTTGACTGTAAATATCATCAATATATAAAAACAAAACTGAGCATAATTTCATTATTGGGTTGTGTAGTTCAGTAGGAGCTACTGGGGAGGTGGTCTAGAAGTACAGTACAACTGATGAATAAAAAGAAATATGTATGGGAAGGGAATTTTCAGGGTTAAGTATCAAGCCATTAAGACTATAGCAATGGGAAGGGGTCAGAATAAGGAATGGGGATGGGACGGGGGAAAGGAATAATGCCCAACCATTTGAATGGTCGGGGGATTGACGTCGACCTGCATGAAGCCAGACCGTCGCTCTACCGTCCACCCGAAGTGTTTGGGCAAAATTATGTACGGAGAAATGCTTAAAATACAATGTTGCAAATCATTCCTGCTATATTGCATAATGAAGCATATCTGCAACCCACTGTAAAGATGTTGATTCACTTGGTCTGCTCGGTACAGCAAAGGCTATGTATCTTACAGAGTGGCCGTTCGATCCCCGATGTTCAAGTGGTTGAGCACTATTTCTCCAACCCCCCCCCCCTCCCGTCATTGTATGCCAGCTCCCTGTCTTTATATCCCTTGCAAATGCTACGGAGTCACACTGACATAGCGCTTAGTTCTGATAACTACCTTACCTCTGTATGCAAGTGAATGTATAAACTTGACATGGTAATTTGTAGTGTCATACTTGTTCCTTACCTGTTCCTGTCTACGGTACGTCGGGGTGATGATGTAGATGGTGGGAATCTTGACATTAGAGTTCTTCCTGGCCAGTTCTTCCTTGATGATCCGCGACAGAGATTCTGTATCAAACAGGAACATAGTAGATGATAAGTCACAAAAACGTGGTTGATGAGAAGATGCAGACGATGAGTCACAATAACGTGCCTGGGGCCAGATTCACGAAAGCACTTACGCAAGCACTTATGAACGTGTACATCTTTCCTCAATCTTTGACTGCTTTGATAACATTTATTAAACAATTTACAAGCATGAAAACTTCCCATTCAACTGTTGGTATTCTTATAAACAGCCTCCTGGTGCTTCGGAGCTCATTAACTGTTTAATAATTGTAAACAAAGCCTCCAAAGATTGAGAAAAGATGTACAGGTTCGTAAGTGTTTTCGTGAATCTGGCCCCTTCTGAAGTATGTTGACCAGACCACACACTAAAATGTGAAGGGACGAAGACGTTTCGGCCCGTCCTGAACCATTCTCAAGTCGTTACATATTATTTATATGAGCTGTCTACATGTATATGTTTAGCCTTTAAATAGCCAGACTGACAAGTGGGGGCCCAGATGTTGTGGCCGAGGGCCTCCAAAATAGTTATATGTGGCCTTGGTTATATAATAGTGTGTGGGGCAGCCTCACCCGGGAACACTATCACTTAGAATGTGAGGGTTGCTAGTGGCTTGGAGTGACGTTACGACCCGGATTCACGTAGCAGTTAGGCAAGTACTTACGAACCTGTACATCTTTTCTCAGTCTTTGGCAGCTTTGTTTACAATTATTAAACAGTTAATGAGCTCCGAGGCACCAGGAGGCTGTTTATAACAATAACAACAGTTGATTGGCAAGTTTTCATGCTTGTAAACTGTTTTATTAAACGGTTTACAAACTGTTTTTGCTTGTAAACTTTTATTAAGCAATTTACAAGCATGAAAACTTGCCAATCAACTGTTGTTATTGTTATAAACAGTCTCCTGGTGCTTCGGAGCTCATTAATTGTTTAATAATTGTAAACAAAGCCGTCAAAGATTGAGGAAAGATGTACACGTTCGTAAGTACTTGCGTAACTGCTTTCTGAATCCGAGGCACCTGTATTTAGACAACATCTGGCAGTAAATCTGCTCTCATCTGATAATCGAAACTGAATTTGCAGGCCTAGAACACCGGAGTTTAACATAACATTAATGATCGTCAAACAATCGGCAATGGCTATAATTGTTACCTTTGAGTGCGGCGATGGCACCAATGTACTGAAGGTGGTGAACTGGACTAGGCTGGGTGTAGCGGTACACAAGGATCAGCATCATTATAAGCACACTACCATACACCATCATCTGTAGCGTCGGCCCTCTCCTGCAGAAGCACAACAACACTTAATTAACCTCTTAGCGTCATTTTAAGTTCAAGTGTGTTTATTGAGACAAGAAAAAATACACCTCAAAGGGATAGAGTAGCTTAGGCTATTTGTACTTAGCTTAGGCTAGAAGTCTTTGACAGCCTTGCGGGTCCAGAAAATTAATAATTTATGGTTATATCTCTCTTAGCTGACATTCCATTTTTAACAATATATAGAAAATATGTTTTGTTGCATTTTCCTACTGTAGACTGCCCCCCCCTCCTTAAATGGGTTACAGAACTGAATTTTTTTGTTCGCAAATTATTTTATTCACTGTTTTTCGTGGGATAAATTGAGTTATTACTCGCATAATATCTACACTGCTTAAAATTAACAATTAAATTTGTCAGACTCATTAATTTGTTTAATATATAAGCTTTTTGTGTGTAAATTACGAAAATTAACACGTGAGAAAAAATGTGACAGTGTAAGTGTTTGACACTGTGTCCTGTTGTATCACAGCTCACACAACTGTAGGTTGTTGTATCACAGCTCACACAACTAGAGGCTGTTGTATCACAGCTCACACAACTAGAGGCTGTTGTATCACAGCTCACACAAGTGGAGGTTGTTGTATCACAGCTCACACAAGTGGAGGCTGTTGTATCACAGCTCACACAACTAGAGGCTGTTGTATCACAGCTCACACAACTAGAGGCTGTTGTATCACAGCTCACACAAGTGGAGGCTGTTGTATCACAGCTCACACAAGTGGAGGCTGTTGTATCACAGCTCACACAAGTGGAGGCTGTTGTATCACAGCTCACACAAGTGGAGGCTGTTGTATCACAGCTCACACAAGTGGAGGCTGTTGTATCACAGCTCACACAAGTGGAGGCTGTTGTATCACAGCTCACACAAGTGGAGGCTGTTGTATCACAGCTCACACAAGTGGAGGCTGTTGTATCACAGCTCACACAAGTGGAGGCTGTTGTATCACAGCTCACACAAGTGGAGGCTGTTGTATCACAGCTCACACAAGTGGAGGCTGTTGTATCACAGCTCACACAAGTGGAGGCTGTTGTATCACAGCTCACACAAGTGGAGGCTGTTGTATCACAGCTCACACAAGTGGAGGCTGTTGTATCACAGCTCACACAACTAGAGGCTGTTGTATCACAGCTCACACAACTAGAGGCTGTTGTATCACAGCTCACACAACTAGAGGCTGTTGTATCACAGCTCACACAAGTGGAGGCTGTTGTATCACAGCTCACACAAGTGGAGGCTGTTGTATCACAGCTCACACAAGTGGAGGCTGTTGTATCACAGCTCACACAAGTGGAGGCTGTTGTATCACAGCTCACACAAGTGGAGGCTGTTGTATCACAGCTCACACAAGTGGAGGCTGTTGTATCACAGCTCACACAAGTGGAGGCTGTTGTATCACAGCTCACACAAGTGGAGGCTGTTGTATCACAGCTCACACAAGTGGAGGCTGTTGTATCACAGCTCACACCACTGGAAGCTGTTGTATCACAGCTCACACCACTGTAGGCTGTTTAGTGCCGTAAGGTGACACCTCCTCGTGTTATCTGATATTACAAGGTCATAACCCTCGTGAAGGAGTGGGTGGTGTTGTTATTATTCTTAGAGGTTATTGTCTGCGATAACATCTCACACTGCCAGAGGCGTTGCATCCTGCAACTGATATAGCAACCAAATAGATATTTATGCTGTAGTCTGATATCACAACAGAGGTTTGCTGTAATATAAGCTCACGCCATTGGGAGGGTGCGTAGTTTGATAGTCTGTAATAATAATGATAAAGTTATCCTACTGGGAGGTAGCTTTATAGTCACGTGTATGCATTACCAACTTTGGTAAGCAAACTTGGGATACTTGGCTAAGATTTTTGATAGTACATGATAGTCTTAAGATTTCTGATGGTACATAATACCAAATGTGTATGGTGTACATGATTTAAGTTGTTCAGGAAAGTTATGACTTCTCTATTAACTCTCCATGTTACCTCTCTTTGTGACTAGGCTAGTCACAAGAATTTGAAATCGCCTGTGTAATTTTCATACGTAAATTACATACTGGATTTGAGTAATTGATTAGAGACGTTGCTAAAGTGACATGCTGTATTCATCTTGAGTATGCAAATGAGAAGGTGAGTAACTATTGATAGCAAAACGTATGCATAATTAGCAGAGACAAGCAGTAATATACAGCAGGAGTCGTGTGAAATATACGTCAAAATACGGCGTGTTATAGACAGGACTGCTCGTTGCCTGGTAACGTATTAAGAGGGGGCAAGTTTTCCTAGTCATGTGTGTAGCGGCTTGCTGTTCCTGTTATGTCTATACGTTATACGCTTTGTCATGTTATCGTTGTTAGTAATTTGATATATTTTTGCTGTTTACTAAGCATGTTAACATAGCGGGTTTTTTTCCTATTGGGGGGTGTTGTACATGCTGCTATGACGGTACGCAAACTCGACAGGATAAGGCGCTGCTCAATAAACTCGCCTCTCGGGGCAAAATTCAAATTGCGTGCAAATTGCATTCCTGTAAACGCGAAACAATCACATACTGTGTCACCGCACTCACACGCCACCTGAAACCAAAGCAATTAAATTGTTTTTTTTGTTAAGTTATGAAACAGTTTGGAGCCCGGTTGACGTAACCCCAACACACTCTGTCCTCGTGTATAGTCGAGCCTTGGCATAAACTCCGAGCCTTGATATAAACTCCCAGCACGAGGAAATGTATATGTTTATCTCTCAGAATGTTTGGTGATATGTTTATTGTTTGTGATGTGTGTCTATGTATGTATTAACACGATGTACTGAACGGGGTGAGAATAGCTTGAGCTACCTCATCCCTTTGTGTGTATTTTACCTCAATAAACTTATTTCAATTTCAACTCCGAGCACACCTTCTCCAGCACCAGGGCTGTGTCTTAGTGTCTTAGCAGCTGCCGGCGCGTGGTGTAGGCTAGTCAGCATTTACGTGCAACTGCACAAACTACCCGTAATCTTAATTGTCGCTCTCTCTTTTTCTTGTATTTAATTGTATCAACGGGCTCGCCATAGCCCGTGCTACTTGGAACTTTGCGTTCCAAGTAGCAAATCTTAAACAATAACATTTAATTGGAATTGTGCGTTCCCTGTAGTGGCTTGGTCTGTCCTTTTAACCGTACGTGCTTATGCTATAAATAATCAATTGATTAAGATTATACATAAGATTTCTGTATATATATATCTTGCAAAAATTGCAACTTTCGGTTTTTTGTTCATGGAACATTTCCAAATGATGGATTCTGACTTAAAACACTATATCTTGAGGTTATCTTGTGATGATTTCGGGGCTTTTTAGTGTCCCCTAAAGCATATTCATCACATGATTAATGCAGTGTCCTGTTAAATGTTTGAGGAACTAGTGAATTTGATCAGGAGTCAGAGTCATAATTGTTTAAGGCTTCATCTATTCTAGTGGGATTAGAGACGCAAAAGCCTCTTCATATGCAGATAATTAAGTTTCACTCATTTGCTAAGTTTAAAATATATTTTCATTTCATATCAATTCACTTATTTTCGTTCTTCGTTTGCTAGTTATTTTAATTTGACAAAATTGATAACTCGGCCAGTAGTTAACTAAAGTATAGGATCTAGCCTATCCTTTTGAATGAGTATTATCTAGCCTATCCCAGTGACTGAGCATTACCTAGCCTGTCCTAGTGGATATTATCTAACCTATCCTAATAACTGTGTTATCTAACTTGTTATCTAACTCATCCTATGAGTAGACACCGCACTTGTTCCCGAAGTATTCGGACGTCATCAGTTGTGTGTCGTGTGTAAACCATTTTTCATTCATAAACAGGGGGTTTGGCGGATGCATGGAATGGACTTTGGGTCTTTTGTTTATGAGGACGGGCTCCTAAAACAGTTGTTATGAAACTACGACCACATAAAACATAAAAATTAGAAAAGCGCCAAGCCATTACGACTATATAGCACTGTGGAAGGGGTCAGAATAAGGATTTGGGATGGGACGGGGGGAAAGGAATGGTGCCCAACCACTTGGACGGTCGGGGCTTAGCAATATAATACGAAGAACCAAAGCTTCCTTTTGTGAGACTAGATTCAAAGAATCAAAATGAAATATGAAAAGTACATGGAAAGCCATCTCTAACATACTTGGTTCTAAACAACAATCACATAACAAGCAGATAAAACTCTCCAAAGATGGTTACACACTTGCAACAGACTTAAATATAGCAACTGAATTCAATAGCTTCTTTTCATCAATTGGTGCAAATCTTGCCAGAAAAATCCCAGAGACCCAGACACATGTTACAACATATCTCACAGGCAGCCATCCTAACTCTCTACTCCTTTTACCAGTCAGCCCGACAGACATATCCATAATGCAATCACTTATAAACAAAGCTGGGAACATTAATATAATACTGTACCATCTATGATATATTAAGAGTGCTGCCTCTGTTCTTGCACTACCTATGGCTCTGCTGTTCAACAAATCTCTGGGTATGGGGTGCATAATAAAGAAAGAAATTGAATTCAGACAACTCAGAGCCCCTCTGTTTAAGTCCCTTAACATGCTAAACATACACTCTACACATTCTCGTGTGCTATCTACATGTACAAAACCTTGTTCCTAAATGCTAATCTTGATCTGAAACTTTTCCTTAATAGATGTAATAGGACCCATGAGCACCACACCAGAAATAAATATATCTTTGATTTCCCCAGAGTCAGGCTAAAACTGTGCAAACACTCCATGTAAATAAATGGGCCCAGTCTTTGGAACTCACTCCCTGATGAATTAAAAAATTGTCCAACCCATGCCCTGTTCAAAAGTAAATTAGAAAAGAACCTAATTTCATCCTCATAGTTTCCTACCTTGTGCTTCAAACTCTCACTATCTTGTACTACCCACTTCCCCAATATTAGTACTTAAGATTAATTAAGTACTGTACTTAATGACCTCTGTCAATTTATATTGTTGATATAAAACCTTGCTACAATGTAGCTTTTCACCTTATCTGATATGTTAGGTTAAGGACCTGCCCAAAACGCTATGCGTGCTAGTGGCTTTACAAGAATGTAAAAGCATCATCTTTATTATGTACTCTCTTAACCCCAATGTACCTTCTTGTATGTAAATAAATAAAATGAAGTTGAATTAGACCTGGGTATCCCCATCTCTGTTGTCAAAACTATATTGTTCCAAACACTCAGGTCTGATAGGAGAGAAATTACTGACTCCCAACGACCTGAAAGCACTAGTATAAAAAGCTATGATTTGTTCAGATCTGAAACCTATGTTTATGGGCAGCACAAAACGTGGACTAGACTGTGCGACACAGTGATTGCCAGGATCAGGTTGGGTTACCGTTACCTGTGGCAGATGGCTCCAGGTGACGGATTTCCCAATCCTGAGCACTTTAGGTGCAAACTCTGTGAGCAGGAACTGGGGCATGATCTCCCACACTACATCACCGAATGCCCAGTTATTAGACCATTCAGACCCATTGGCATGAGGTACCTGGAGCTTTGCAATTACTTTATTCACTCTCGTGTTCTTGAAGATATCCTCATAATGCACCCAAAATTTGTCAGTGCAGACTACTTATCACATGGCCCTGTATGACTAACCATCCTGCGAGATGGGGACTTTTAGTACCACTGCTGCCTTATTCACTCTTGTGTTGATGATATCCTCATAATGCTCCCAGAGTCTGTCAGTGTAGACTACTCATCACATGCCTCTGTATGATGGGGATTTTAGCATCACGTAGCTAGCTTTTTGACACACTGTACTCCCCTTCATATAGTCTAGGAGCAGCTGCACAAATGCACATGTACCTAAATGTGATAATAATCAAAATTATGGCAGCATCTCTACCATAGGGGGGGCATGTCTTTTCGCATAATACATCGTATTATGACGTAAAGATCACTCAACCTAAAAGTAAAATGTACTCAAAATCATAGCGCCTCGCAAAATTGAAGTGATGTCCCATTTTCTATTCGTGGGTCTTCGGTTAGGTTAGGTGAGGGAAATATAGTACATTAATTTTTGATTTTGTGATGCTCTTACGGGCTCACTATAGCCCGTGCTACATGGAAATTTTGTTGCGAAAAGCTGGATCAAAAACAAGAATGATCGAGAGGACGGGCTGAACTGTCTTTTAGGATAATATATCGTATTCTGACGTAACTGAACTACTGAACTGTTGTGGTGCGCGTGTGGACCAATATGTTAGTACCCGCAAGGTGATAGTGCTGATTATTCAGTGTGATGACGCCTGGCCTCTTATCTTATCTATCTGGGAAATTATGGATGAAATTGACTGTTGTTGTTATAGATTCAGCTACTCGGAACAAAGAGTTCCAAGTAGCACGGGCTATGGTGAGCCCCGTAGTGGACTTACCCGTCACAGGAGAGGGGTGGAATTAGCTTCTACAGCCTGCTTATATAGTTCATGATTATTTTCCCACTACTCCTACACTAAAAGAAAACTTTTTAACTTTTCTGACTCGTCTGTTTCTCAAGCTTTCACTCATGCTTTCTTTTATTGGTATTCATTGCGAACATTCTCTCTCTCTCTCTCTCTCTCTCTCTCTCTCTCTCTCTCTCTCTCTCTCTCTCTCTCTCTCTCTCTCTCTCTCTCTCTCTCTCTCTCTCTCTCTCTCTCTCTCTCTTCTAGAGACGTCAGGTCTAATTCTTTCAGTCTTTCTTCATACCTCATCCCATGCAATTTCAGGGCGAGCCTTGTTGTAAACCTCTGAACCTTTTCTAGTTTCCTTATGTGCGCTTTGAGATGAAAGTTCCTGATAGGACTGCATACTCTAAGACTGGTCTCTCGTGTGTGTGTGTGTGTGTGTGTGTGTGTGTGTGTGTGTGTGTGTGTGTGTGTGTGTGTGTGTGTGTGTGTGTGTGTGTGTGTGTGTGTACCTACCTAGTTGTGCTTGCGGGGGTTGAGCTCTGGCTCTTTGGTCCCGCCTCTCAACTGTCAATCAACTAATGTACAGGTTCCTGAGCCTACTGGGCTCTTATCATATCTACACTATAAACTGTGTATATGCTAACAAACTCCATAGTTAGTTATGTTAACTAGCCACATTAACTTGCTTAGCTAAAAACTAGCTTAGCTGCCCGAAACGCTTTGCGTAATAGTGGCTTTAGGCATTGTATGTACTAGCTCTATCTGTAAATCGATCAATTTTTGTATCACCTCTTGTATGTATGTACTTTACCTGAATAAACATTTGAATTTGAATTTGAATTTAAATTTAAACGAGTTTTGAGGTCTCGCCAGTCATGGTCGAGGACAGGAAGCCTGTTAGGCTTATATTATCTCCTCCAGGGCAACTACTGACCTTCCCGGGATGCGCCTCACAACAGTTGCCTAGCTCCCGGGCACCTATTTACTGTTAGGTGAACAGATGCATCAGGGGGAAAAGCAGTAAATAGGCACTCGAGAGATGGGCAACTGTTGTAGAGACCTTAATGCCCAACCTATTCTACAAAGAACGTCGCAGTTCGCTCCTATGCGTTATATCGTACTAGAAAATGGAAGCGGCTGGCAAAAGTGACTGTCCCGTTTTCTGTTTTGGGTCCTCTGGCAGGTTAGGAAAGGGCACTTTAAATTGACCGTTTTCTTGACATCTTGAGGTTATCTTGAGATGATTTCGGGGCTTTAGTGTCCCCGCGGCCCGGCCCTCGACCAGGCCTCCACCCCAGGAAGCAGCCCGTGACAGCTGACTAACACCCAGGTACCTATTTTACTGCTAGGTAACAGGGGCATAGGGTGAAAGAAACTCTGCCCATTGTTTCTCGCCAGCGCCTGGGATCGAACCCAGGACCACAGGATCACAAGTCCAGCGTGCTGTCCGCTCGGCCGACCGGCTCCCCAGACATTGAGAAACCTTAGGCTTGCGTCGCAACCCGTCCTTCTAAAGTATATATATATATATATATATATATATATATATATATATATATATATATATATATATATATGTCGTACCTAGTAGCCAGAACGCACTTTTCAGCCTACTATGCAAGGCCCGATTTGCCTAATAAGCCAAGTTTTCCTAAATTAATATATTTTCTCTAATTTTTTTCTTATGAAATGATAAAGCTACCCATTTCATTATGTATGAGGTCAATTTTTTTTATTGGAGTTAAAATTAACGTAGATATATGACCGAACCTAACCAACCCTACCTAACCTAACCTAACCTATCTTTATAGGTTAGGTTAGGTTAGGTAGCCGAAAAAGTTAGGTTAGGTTAGGTTAGGTAGGTTAGGTAGTCGAAAAATAATTAATTCATGAAAACTTGGCTTATTAGGCAAATCGGGCCTTGAATAGTAGGCTGAGAAGTGCGTTCTGGCTATTAGGTACGACATATATATATATATATATATATATATGCACAGGTTCCTGTCCTTCTCAAAATAAATTAACCGTCTCTTTACCACCCTGGGATCCTCGGTTGTGATCCGAGAACGTAGACCACTCCGCTAGACGTCCAATTATGTTCTGTTATATTTTCTACTGTCACAGGATGGATATAATAGGGTGCATAATAAATTAAAGAGGTACTCACCTAGTTGTGCTTGCGGTGGTTGAGTTTAAGCCCTTTGGTCCCGCCTCTCAACTGGTGTCCAGATTCCTGAGCCTACTGGACTCTATCATATCTACATTTAAGTATACTAAATATACAAGTATACTACAGGTCGTTACAGTGAGACGGTAGAATGATCCACAACACCGTTGCTTAACAACACACTGAGAAGACTTAAGACTTGCAGACGAGGAGTCACACTAACGTGGCTGAAATATGTTGACCAAACTAAGTCTATGTTGAGCAGACTTATTAAGACTTACAACACAGTTCCGGGCCTGATGAAGTGCACACAAGCGGACTGCATCTTCCAACACGAGTAGCGGAGGAGGAGCAGCCATGTGTGGGGGTGCCGGGATCACAGAGCACACTGAGGACTACACACTGAAGACACCCCTGGCACACTCCACCTTAGTGGCCCTCACAGCACATGCTTGTTCCACTCACGTTCACTCACACTTCCGTTCTCGATATTATTTAACCTCTCCTCATACTCTTCCCAGAATCAGAGAGGAAAATGAGATTGGCTTTGTTTGTTTACAAGCCAGCACGTGGGGGTATTGGGGGTGTTGTGTGGCGGGGGAATTATAAGTGCTGATGTTGGATACCTGATCCAGGCTCCGCCCACGACCTTACCCTCTCCCCCCACCAGGCGGGGAGAGGTTGCTAGGAGGGGGGGCAGGCTCACAATGCTCTCATTCACTACTCCCAAATCTTCTGGTAATACATTTTTTGGTGTAGTTCTATGCAGGCTAACACACACACACACACACACACACACACACAGGAATCTGTACACCAGTTGAGAGGCGGGACCAAAGAGCTAGAATACAACCCCCGCAAGCACAATTAGGTGAGTACACACACACACACACACACACACACACACACACACACACACACACACACAGGCCGGGGGCCAGTGGCTGAGCGGACAGCACGCTGGATGCGTGATCCTGTAGTCCCGGGTTCGATTCCCGGCGCCGGCGAAAAACACTGGGCACAGTTTCTTTTACCCTGATGCCCCTTTTACTTAGCAGTAAATAGGTACCTGGGAGTTAGTCAGCTGTCACGGGCTGCTTCCTGGTGTGTGTGTGGTGTGGAATAAAAAGTAGTTAGTAACAGTTGATTGACAGTTGAGAGGCGGGCCGAAAGAGCAGAGCTCAACCCCCGCAAGCACAACTAGGTGAATACACACGCACACAGAGGTATGCCGCCAGACTAGTCCGAGAACTGAGAGGTATGAGCTACGAGGAAAGACTACGGGAGCTAAACCTCACGTCTTTGGAAGACAGAAGAGTAAGGGGAGACATGATCACCACCTACAAAATACTCAGGGGAATTGACAGGGTGGACAAAGACAAACTATTTAGCATGACAGCCACGAACAAGGGGACACAGGTGAAAACTGACTACCCAAATGAACCACAGAGATATTAGAAAGAATTTGTCAGTGTCAGAGTAGTTAACAAATGGAATGCACTAGGCAGTAATGTGGTGGAGGCTGACTCCATACACAGTTTCAAATGTAGACTTGATAAGAGCCCAATAGGCTCCAGAATCTGTACACCAGTTGATTGACTGATGGATTATATTTTTGAGGGATTTGATGGAGTAACTGATCGGGGACCTGACCTCGGGTCTAACAGATTATGAGCCAACTGTGTTAACAACTGCAGCCTCGCATTGCAAGAACTGTCAATTTTAAAGGAACCGGAATCCATGCACTAGGCTGTCGAGATCCCCCATTGCTAAAATTGAGGCTGTTCATGTGGTCACCCATCCAGTTACTGGTCAAGAACAATGGCGTTAACCTGACTGGTGGAGCGACACACATCATCCACAGCGCCACGTCTGTGGATGATGTGTGTTTAAACAAAACAAAGCGGGAAGCCGCAGCAGGAACCTTGAACGCCAACCCCAGAACTGCTCAAGACAGTGTCATGGTACAAAGATAACGGTGGCATTCTTCTCCACATCCTCTCTTGCTCTTCCTCTTATTTACGTACACCCTTAATCTCCGTCTCTCCTCTCAACCAAGATATTATATTGAGATTTAATTTGATAATCCAGATGTATGTGAAACATATATAATTCATGATACATTTCATGGTTTACATTTATACGATAAAGTTTATTAAATAAATAATTTATAGTAATTTGAGGTCTTATTGTTAGTGTGCAGTGTGTGTACTCACCTAGTTGTGCTTGCGGGGGTAGAGCTCTGGCTCTTTGGTCCCGCCTCTAAACCGTCAATCAACTGGTGTACAGATTCCTGAGCCTATTGGGCTCTATCATATCTACACTGAAGAAGTTCTTTCTAACGTCTATGTGGCTCATTTGGGTACTCAGCTTCCACCTGTGTCCCCTTGTGCGTGTACCACCCGTGTTAAATAATCCATCCTTCTCTACCCTGCCAGTTCTTCTCAGAATTTTGCATGTAGTGATCATATCTCCCCGAGCTCTTCTGTCTTCCAGCGACGTCAGGTGCAGTTACCTCAGCCTTTCCTCGTAACTCATGCCTCTTAGTTCTGGGACTAGTCTAGTGGCATACCTCTGAACTTTTTCCAGTTTTGTCTTATGCTTTACTAGGTACGGGCTCCATGCTGGGGCCGCATACTCCAGGATTGACCTTACATATGTGGTATACAAGGTTTTGAATGATTCCTTACACAAGTTCCTGAAGGCAATTCTGATGTTAGCCAGCCTCGCATACGCCGCAGATATTATTCTTTTGATGTGGGCTTCAGGAGACAGGTTTGGTGTGATATCAACCCCGAGGTCTGTCTCTGTTCGCTTCGTGAAGGACTTTATCTCCCATTCTGTATCTAGTGCCTGGCCTCCTATTTCCTCCCCCTAGTTTCATTACTTTATATTTACTTGGGTTGAACTTTCGTAGCCATTTGTTGGACCATTCATTCAGTTTGTTTAGGTCATCTTGTAGCCTCATACTATCTTCCTCCGATTTAATCTTCATAATTTGTGCATCATCCGCAAATATTGAGAGGAACGAGTCTATTCCCTCTGGGAGATCATTTACTTGTATCAGTGTGTGTGTGTGTGTGTGTGTGTAAATCACGAACACACACACAATATATATATAATCATTTTACAATGACATATATATCATTTGCATAGTTTTCTAATGATGACGTGAGTCCATGGCTTGGCGTTTATTTAATGCATGACGCATTTGATGAGGTCATGAAGAGAAACATTGTGAGAGGCTGTGATGAGTAAGATCATCACCGTGACTGCGTGCCTTCTTTAGCACAAGTGCTCAACACCTCACTTGAAGTTGCACACTTAGAAGGTGTATTTAATTCTAATTTTGTCTTACAGTACACACAGCCCCGCTCCTGTGCCAGGTAAGTCCAATACGGGCTCACCATAGCCCGTGCTACTTGGAACTTTTTGTTCCCAGTAGCTGAATGTATAACAACTTACATTACATTTTGTAATAATTAATAATGTATTTTTGCCCGAAACGCTATGTGTATTAGTGGCTTTAGGTATTGTATGTACTAGCTCTATCTATAAATCCAACATTATGTTTGTAAATCAACTATGTACTTGAAAAAAAAAATAATTTAGTTTAATGTTATAGAATCATTTCAAATTTGGAAAGTTTGTGATTCAAGAATGACATCGTTAGCATAACCTAGTTCGATAAATTTATTATCATTTTATGTTAGTTTATTTGTAAATATTATTTGGACCGTATTAAACTGTAGACTTTTGGATCACATGAGTATAAAATTCTTGCATAACTCTTAAACTTACTAAAGTGTTGAATTGTGATATTATAACTGTGAAGGAAGCGTCATATCTGTCATATCTGACTGTCATATCATATAGCCTCGCGTGCACACATCTGACTGTCAGCAGAACTATTCGCATACTTTGCGTCATTATATAATGCAATGTGAAAAAAAATCGCGGAATTTAGAGATAACACCATCAATGGTGTTCAAGAAATGTGTAAGTACGTCATTTATAATGATGTGCTTCCCGAAATCTTAGCGAAGTATCCAAAATTTGCTTATTGTAAGTAATGCATGCACATGACTGTAAAGCTGCCGCCCAGTTGGGTGGGTGTGGAGCACATGACTGTAAAGCTGCCGCCCAGTTGGGTGGGTGTGGAGCACATGACTGTAAAGCTGCCGCCCAGTTGGGTGGGTGTGGAGTACATGACTGTAAAGCTGCCGCCCAGTTGGGTGGGTGTGGAGCAAGACTAGTAACTGTGTGACTCACTATAGATGTAAAGTGCCTTGTATAGTGACTGTTGTGAACCTCTTGTTTATATATGCAATGTTATATACGCTATATTAACATAATATGACCAGTGTTGAGAGATCAGTGTCTAGATTAATTTATATTTGGTCTTGCCGCTGAATTAACTTGACCTTTCAGCCTTTTATACCTGAAGTTCATTATCTCTCTAGTGGCCTCAACGGGGACAGGAAGCCGGCAGGTTATCAAAGGTCCCCTCCCATAAGTCCTGCATATTTATTTTCAAGCTGGAGTTTGAATTGCAACAATGTTTTGACATTAAATTAACAGCTTCGGAAAGTAGGCTTTATAGCCTATTTAGGCGGGTAAAGAAAGCCCCGAAATGATTTTTGAAATTAAAAATTTTTGAATGTGGAAAAATGAACAGTATTTTCCATACGTCTATGTTAATGATGGACGTTTTTGTAAATGATTATTACAAGTAATTCTACATTAACAATGGCGTAGAGGTAGGAAATAATACTCACATATTAGCTGGAGAGATGAGGTGAAGTCACTTAGGGAACTTTTGAGCAGCGTGTGAGCACTGAGGAAGTCTCTGAGCAGTGTGTGAGCACTGTGGGAAGTCTCTGAGCAACGTGTGAGCACTGAGGAAGTCTCTGAGCAGCGTGTGAGCACCGAGGGAGTCTCTGAGCAGCGTGTGAGCACTGTGGGAAGTCTCTGAGCAGCGTGTGAGCACTGAGGAAGTCTCTGAGTAGCGTGTGAGCACCGAGGAAGTCTCTGAGCAGCGTGTGAGCACCGAGGAAGTCTCTGAGCAGCGTGTGAGCACTGTGGGAGTCTCTGAACAGCGTGTGAGCACTGAGGGAGTCTCTGAACAGCGTGTGAGCACTGAGGCAAGTCTCTGAGCACCGTGTGAGCACTGAGGGAGTCTCTGAGCAGCGTGTGAGCACTGTGGGAAGTCTCTGAGCAGCGTGTGAGCACTGAGGGAGTCTCTGAGCAGCGTGTGAGCACCGAGGGAGTCTCTGAGCAGCGTGTGAACACTATGGGAAGTCTCTGAGCAGCGCGTGAGCACCGAGGGAGTCTCTGAGCAGCGTGTGAGCACCGAGGGAGTCTCTGAGCAGTGTGTGAGCACTAAGGGAAGTTTCTGAGCAGCGTGTGAGCACTGAGGAAGTCTCTGAGCAGCGTGTGAGCACCGAGGAAGTCTCTGAGCAGCGTGTGAGCACCGAGGAAGTCTCTGAGCAGCGTGTGAGCACTGTGGGAGTCTCTGAACAGCGTGTGAGCACTGAGGGAGTCTCTGAACAGCGTGTGAGCACTGAGGCAAGTCTCTGAGCACCGTGTGAGCACTGAGGGAGTCTCTGAGCAGCGTGTGAGCACTGAGGGAGTCTCTGAGCAGCGTGTGAGCACTGAGGGAGTCTCTGAGCAGCGTGTGAGTACTGTGGGAAGTCTCTGAGCAGCGTGTGAGCACTGAGGCAAGTCTCTGAGCACCGTGTGAGCACTGAGGGAGTCTCTGAGCAGCGTGTGAGCACTGTGGGAAGTCTCTGAGCACCGTGTGAGCACTGTGGGAAGTCTCTGAGCAGCGTGTGAGCACTGAGGAAGCCAGTCGACGCTCCATATCTTATCACGCTTCTAACCTGTCGTACCCAATCATTTCTTTCAGTCCTTTCGTATGATTTCTTTGGTTTTAGTTGCGCAAAATGAGCATGAACAATACATACAGGAAGAGCATATCATACACTCGCTCCGTCTCCTCCCCCCCCCCCACCACACGCATGAGCAGACGGTGATCTTGGGTCATAGTCCTAAGGGCCCGGGTTCGATCCCCGGCGGAGGCGGAAACAAATGGGTAGCGTTTCTTTTACCCTAATACCCTAGTTCACCTAGCAGTAAATAGGTACCTGGGAGTTAGACAGCTGCTACGGGATGCTTCCTGGGGATGTACTCACTTAGTTGTGCTTGCGGGGGGGGTTGAGTTCTGTCTCCTTGGGCCTTACTGCCACTATCTGAGATATTCTAATATTTGTTGAGTCCGAATTAGCTTTAAATGAGGATAATAATGAGATCTCTCTTTTTTAGCCTATCAAATACCGGTCTAATCAGCACTCTATGGGGTTTTGGAGACTATTGTTTGGGTGATATAAAGGAGTTACTTTACTGTGTACTTTGGTACGCCTGATGCAGTGGTTTTATCCCGTGTTTTTCATTATAAACAAAACGACTCAATATTGGTAGACCTCGGGCCAGATTCACGAAGCAGTTACGCAAGCACTTACGAATCTGTACATCTTTTCTCAATCTTTGATGGCTTTGTTTACAATTATTAAACAGTTAATGAGCTCAGAAGCACCCGGAGGCTGTTTATAACAATAACAACAGTTGATTGGGAAATTTTCATGCTTGTAAACTGCTTAATAAATGTAACCAAAGCCGTCAAAGATTGAGGAAAGATGTACACGTTCCTAAGTACTTGCGTAACAGCTTTGTGAATCCGGGTCCTCTTCCGTAGTTAAATCTTATCAGCCCGTTCTCACGATTTGAGAGGCGTCAAATATGAAGTGATTTTGGCGAACCAGGAAGCGTGGGTTCGATTCTCGGCAGACAGAAGCAAATGGGCAGTTTCTTTCACCCTGATCCTACTGTTCAACTAGCAGGAAAATGGATACCTGGGAGTTAGACAGCTGCCACAGCCTGCTTCCTGGGGATGTGTGTGTTGGAGAGAAATATATGTAGGAAACGTAATAGAGGAAAAATAGATTGGTTAGAAAGGCGGGGTCCAAGAGCTAATAGCTCGATGCTGTAGGCTCAAATAGTAAATACATGATTTTGGGAGGTGGATGTGCTTGGTTTGAAATTGAAATTGAAATAAGTTTATTGAGGTAAAATACACACAAAGGGATGAGGTAGCTCAAGCTATTCTCACCCCGTTCAGTACATCGTGTTAATACATACATATAAACACATCACAAACAATAAACATATTACCAAACATTCTGAGAGATAAACATACATATCCTATGTGCTTGGTTGAGTTAGTCATGCTGTCAGAGGAGCCGTTGCCTCATGCTGAATAACCTTACCCGTTCAAAAATTCAAAATTCAAATATTTATTCAGGTAAAGTACATACATACAAGAGGTTAAATAAAAATTGCTAGATTTATAGATAACAGCTAGTACATACAATGCCTTAGTACATACATAAAAGAGATTAAACAAAAATTGATAGATTTATAGATAAGAGCTAGTACATACAAAGCCTAAAGCCTTACGCAAAGCGTTTCGGGCAGAATATGATGGAGAATTCGTCGGTGTAGCGAGGGACATGTATGCTGTCCTATATGGCGAGTCTCATGCAGTTCCACGTCCGTGTTTCCTCACTGTCAGGCGTTCCCGAGACGTTGTTATCAAATAATGATTATAAACTGAGAACCCTGAGCTGATGTTGACGCTTGTCATGGCTCATGTGGCTCAAGAGGCTTCGCACATTTCTCACACACTCGATGCTTGTGAGGCTTGTCCCTTCTCTTCTCAAGGCATCTCTCCCTTATGTGGATGTCTGGGATGGATGTCTAAGGCAGTGTCTGGGATGCTCCCGGACGCAGGTTCGAATCCTCGTCACGGCCCTTGTGGATTTGATCCCTTATGTGTTCATCAAGTGGATCTGTCGACTTGTAGTGACATGTAGTATAGTGATTATGTGTCACTATACTGATTGATGAAGATTAAGCCACCCAAAAGGTGGCACGGGCACGAATAGCCCGTAAGTGGTGGCGCCCTTTTGAGCCATTAGTATCAAGAGATGATACTGAAGATCTGTGGAGGTGCGACTGCACTCTGCGTGACGGGAGATGTCTCCCCTGTGTCACTATACTATGTGTCAGACACATTAATAGTGACACAACCACCTCTACTTCTGACGTCAAGTTTTCTTAAGTTCTACCATAAGCTTCTGGGAATAAGTGACACAACTAAACTAAATTTGGGAGAGCAATTCAGCAATTCAGTTTCGAAATATTCCATGAATAAACTGCCAAAGTGTGTGTGTGAGTGGATTCCACATTCCTAAGTCACACTTCTGTCGTTAGAGCCCAAACACTTGGACTGGACGGTAGAGCGGACGGTCTCGTTTCTTGCAGGTCGGCGTTCAATCCCCGACTGTCCAAGTGGTTGGGGCACCATTCCATTTCCCCGTCCTATCCCAAATCCTTATCCCCTCTAAGTGCTATATGTTCATAATAGCTTAGCGCTTTCTCCTGCTAATTACCTTACCTTCTAACTACAGAACAATGTATTAACCAACTTAATTGTTCTCATATACAGTTTTAGGTGTTATAGATGATTATAATTACATCATTCCAGAGCTGCACGTTATCAAAATACTTACCACAGGTGAAGGAAAGACCCACATTGCTATATATAAATCTACATATAAGTTAAATTGTAGCTTTTAGCAACAGAAATGTATTTAACAGACGCTAGAACATGTATAAAAATGCATACTGGTAATTATTCTACGAGTTACAGCCCCGCTCCTGTGCCGGATAAGTCCACTACGGGCTCACCATAGCCAGTGCTACTTTGGAACTTTTGTTCCAAGTAGCTGAATCTAAAACAACAGCAATTATTCTACCTTTTGCTGTCCAGACATAGAACCCTGACAATAATACATGCATATATGTACTTACTTGGATTGATTTGAAACACAAGATATTTTTATTTGTATCAATAAGTTCCTAATTAAATCTAATTATATTTAAAGCCTTGGTTATTACTAAATATAGATAGCCGTACTGTCTTAGTGTTTTGTTTGAATAATTACTTTCATAGGTGTCAGTCTCTATATATATTAGGTTTGTGTATTTCGATTATCTCTTATTGAGTTTTAAGTATTTCGAAGTATATATATATATATATATATATATATATATATATATATATATATATATATATATATATATATATATATATATATATATATAATATAAGCCGTAAACGCTGTTAAATTTCAAAATCTAACTGGGAAAGATCATGAGGACAAATGGGGGTGGGACCTTTGACAAGCCGCCGGCTTCTTGTCCTCGTCGAGGCCACTAGTGTTAGTAGCCCTTAGGTAAATATATATAAGATTTAATGAAATTACTTGCATCACGAAAGATGCTAAGATATGAGACTGGAACTACTTAAATTGCCCTAACGATCGTTTCAGCTCAAATTGTTAGACATGTAATGCTGTACATATTATATTTACCTTTTAAATCGTGGCAGACAGCTCCAGGTGGCCTGTGGTCGCTCCACTGTGGGCATCATCCTTATTAATTTCCACTTCCGATTTTTAAAATTTGCAATGTCCATCTCGGGGTAATAGTGAAGCATTCCGTGGCTACCACAAAGATATCTTCAGACGTGGAGAGTTCTCACTTCATTAATATTAACTAAAAAGCCGTATGCATGACAACTTTTCGCAGGAGACGCGATGGTTAGTGTGTGTGCACCGCGCCGGTGGTCGCTCCTGACTACTCCCGGTGAAGTATGAGAGAGTTAGTCACTCCCTGACATGTCAAGTCTCAGTGATTGTAAATCTTGCGCAATAATCTCCTATCTCACTTTCGCAACTCAATACTTCACTCATTTTCAGTAAATACACATTAACAATATAGTAAGACGCAAGTGAATTCTGATAAAGGGGATTCTTAGAATCCCCTCAGAAAGGGGATTGTGGTAACCTTGATCGCTACTACATGTCTTATTTGCTTAAACAGACTTAATTGCACATTATCTAAAAGTTGTTCTTCTCTTTGGCCTTGATTCTTACTGTGTGTAAATGTCAGTATGGAGGAGAGTGAACACATGGCATCTCAGCGTCCTGTACATGATAAAAACGTCCGGTGCAACGCAGGCTCGTCCTAGAGGAAAAAAATATCCTCTGGGCTATTTTTTTAACTAAAAAAATATATCATAATTTCAGCGCCAAGCACACGACGTTGCTACAACATTCACACTTGTAACCGCCAATATAGCAAGTTGTAATAACGCTCTAATACGTTATAAAACCGTTATAACAAGATGTAACAATTTTATTACAAGTTGTAACAAGGGAATCATAGGGACCGTTACGTTGTGTGTTTGCGTGGTTTAGATTAACAAATTTAAATGTTTAAATTTAAACATTTAAATTCAAAAATTTAATTTAGGTATGAGTACCAAGAAGCAACGTACATACTAGGAAAATTAATCACCGTTCGGTTTAATTAGCCTTACTCAACGTCCATGAATTTGAGTTATTTCTGTGGGAGTGTTTTGGAAAAAAGGGGGAATTAGGCCTAATAGTGTTATTTTTATAAAATTATTAAAGTAAACTTGAAAAAGATGTTTCCTTAGGCAAGTCAAGTGATGGGAGCGGCTGTATTTACCTATTTATGCTTGAGGGGTTGAGCTCTGGCTCTTTGGTCCCGCCTCTCAACTGTCAATCAACAGGTGTACAGGTTCCTAAACCTATTGGACTCTATCATATCTACACTTGAAACTGTGTATGGAGTCAGCCTCCACCGCTTTGTGTCCAAGTTTAAGCTTGAGTCGCTGGGTGAAGTTCTCAGTTTACAGTGAAACAACAAAACGGTCAGAGGAGTTGTCACCTTCAAGTAAACTAATGATCTATTAGTTTACTGATCATTCACCATCAGTAGACTTCACGGGGACGCAGATGGCCAACCCGCTGCTGATCGACACAGTAAACCCGATAGATTGCTCTCTGGATTGTAATTTTGCAAATGGAACTTGACAATTATCCAATATTTATGGAAATTAATGCTTAATCAACTGATGGATCAAACCTGCACGTTGTTATAAATTATGAACATTATGAACCGATCGCCTGAATAAACTTTAAAACACTCAACGTTTGGCCTCCCTTTGTCATAAGGGGTGATGGCTCCTTTGTCATGACGGGTGATAATAACCAGTGACCTAGTCATTGTTTTGATAAGACATACGGTATCTTTCCATTGTGACGGCGGGATGCCATTGTCATGACCATAGGTGCACCAACCCCTCTCTGGCGGTTCCGTGTAATTACCTAAGTGTAGTTACAGGATGAGAGCTACGCTCGTGGTGTCCCGTCTTCCCAGCACTCTTTGTCATATAACGCTTTGAAACTACTGACGGTCTTGGCCTCCACCACCTTCTCACCCAACTTGTTCCAACCGTCTACCACTCTATTTGCGAAAGTATTGTACACACTCTGTGTGTACAGTATCAAGTGTGCGTGTAATTACCTAGGTGTAATTATCTTAAGTATAGTTACAGGATAAGGGGCTATACGCTCGTGGTGTCCCTTGTGTGTGTAGGGATTCCGTGAGGACGTATTTATATGATACTAGTTATTGATTAAAGCAGTGATTCTAAACATTTATTTGGGGGTGGGGAAGAACCCTTGAAATATTTAATCTTGGGAAACTCCTAACTGGCGTTAGAATTTTTTTTTTTTTTTTTTTTTTTTTTTTTTTTTTTTGGTCGACCGCTCCTGTGCCAGGCAAGTCCACCACGGGCTCACCATAGCCTGTGCTACTTGGAACTTGTTCCGAGTAGCTGAATCTATAACAACAACAACCTAACTGGCCGACACATTGTTCGACAGGGAACCCCTGTACCTGGCCGACACACATTAGGTTCGACATGGGTAAATTACAAAATAGATGTATAAAACAGTGGTTTTAATAAATAATAATAACTTATAATTTTGAATAAAATATTACAAAAGTATTTATTGCCTATTTCTATTTCTGAGCAGTCCCCATAGCGCAGTGGTAAGACACTCGCCCGGCGCTTTGCGAGCGTTTTGGCCCGGGCTCGTATCCTGGCCGGGAAGGATTGACTGGGCACCAATCCTTAGCTGTACGCCTCTGTTCACCCAGCAGTGAATGGGTACCTGGGTGTGAAACGATTTAGGGTCATATTCCGGGGAAAATTAGGATTAAAGACCTACTCGAAACGCTATGCGTGCTAGTGGCTTTACAAGAATGTAACAACTCTTGTTAAAAAAAAAAAAATAATTATTACTGTTAATGTAAAGCGAAAATGTTTGTTATTTTTTATCTGGCTAACTGGCTACAAGCATTCTCTCTATATTTTGCGATGATTTTGTATTAATATTTTTTTGTTTAGAAAACTGTTAAAAAAAAGTTAATTTGTTTTATAATACATTCACAATTGCAAATATTAAGTTTCCATAGGATAAAATTGATTTTGTGTATCCTAATTTATTGTGAAACTTGGGCTTGCATCTTTTACAGGGGATGCATGAAATTTATTTTTTTTATTAATACATCACATTAAAATCTTAATTTAAATTGTTTATTACTCAATTACAAGAGGTGTCTGATTTTACTTTTTCGCAAGCTTTTGCAAATTCTCGTGGAACTGCTGTACAATGTTCTGAGGAACCCTAGTTTAGAATCGTTGCTTAAAGGAATCAAGTTATGTTTGTGGCAACACAACTTCATACATTATAAACATTTATACAATTTTCAAGGGTTTTGAGCCACACTGTCTCTCTTGGATACCATATAAGCAGCTTAGTGCTATGTAAAGAGATACTTCCTGATGGGTTCGTGTTCTAGACCACCTTGTGCGTGACGTAATCGGACCGCCTGTGGGAGTCAAATGACGATGTCTCTGGTTTATGTTAAGTGTCAAATGTATGACTTACATCAGGGGGAGTCTATTGATGAGAATAATAGCTGTCAAGTCACAATAATGATTGAATTCTACATGTGATCTTGGTTATTCTTAACTCTAGAATCACCGATTCATCTCATTATGCATAACACTTCTATGGAACACTAAGTAAATTTAATATTGTATAATACGATAAATTTTATACAAATGTTCTTGCTTACAGTGATTAAACAAGTACAGTAATATTATCCATGTACAATTTGGATATTACAGGATATTAACTTCTCAGCAGAAGCAGAAGCAGAATTTTAATTTCAATCTGTCAAATGAAGGACAGCTACCAAGAGAGCCTCTCTGTAAAGATTTTACTACCTCTAGCATATTTGCCATGCCCTAGCCTCCAAATCTTATTTTCAAAGGAAAAATAAAGAGACCTTTATTAGAGAATGAAAACAGGGGAATCTCAAAATTATAATGAACCACAGAATTTGTTTCTAAATATGCACGGTGACTTTTCCAAGGCCCAAACTATTTTTTGCAATGTTGCCTCCAACTGTGAACTCGGTCCCAACATCCGTAGCAAATCCCCACATCCCATTTCAGTGAAATTTTGTCATATCAGGTTAGTAAATCTGACATGTAAAGTGTGTGTGTCTCAACTGGATATTAAGGTTCGTTGAATTAAGGTTCCACTGTTTGCTCCAAAAGTCAGACTTTAAACAGTAATGTAAAATTAAGACTACTAAACTGGCGGTGAAGCTCAAAGTTTGATGATCTACTCCCGATTTTTTACCATTGCTCCACTGTGATTGACATTTAATACACACATTCTCTGTACAGTAATTAAGAACATTGGACGAGGTTTAAAATTAAAACGCTAAGATATATTTTCAGATTGAAGTGTATTATAAATTGAGAACATAAAAGGGTACAAGGAACACTCCTTGACTGTAGCATTTCATTATGAATATTACTACAGTATAAACAATGACACTCGAATGTATTAAAACTTTTAGAGAATAAATTAATCATTCTATTATAGCTCAACAACATTGCATTTGCCTTATCATTAATACAAAATATACACAACTGAACACAAGTGACTTTACATTGTTAAATTCTAGGAAGTTGCATGTCCAGACATACACAATTATCCAGTAATTACTCAGTAATTATTCACTAATGCTGTAAATAAATAAATTCAGTAATACAGTCAATGATATTCATATATGAAAAACAAATAAGTTTTAATGTCACACTTAATATTGTACATATGTAGTTATATTTATCTACTTTACCGCTGAAAATAAATTAAAAACAGGTTATCGTTATACAATGTAATAAAAAAAATTTCTGAATTGCTGATAATATTAGCATAATAAATATTTAACCAGTACTACAATGGATGATAAATGTTATTATCTTGACTCAGTAATATAAATGATCACAGTGAATGTAAGTGAACAGAAAATATTAAGGCTACCTTGTACTAATTCATATCCAAGCCTAAGTTATTGATGCACATTACCAACCACCTTACAGTACTTTAATTGAACATTTGTGTTAACCAGTTAACTGTCATCAACAAAATTTTGCATGCCAGATATTCCAATAGAAGTAACACTTGAAAAATAATATACACTCCAGTAAAATACAATGAAAACATTTATGAGCTTTTCATTACATACTTATTGTTGAGCTTTGTGTTTATAAAAAGTTTTGTTGATAATATTTTGGGCATATAGGAGGCCTGGTTGACGACCGGGCCGCGGGGACGCTAAGCCCCGGAAGCACCTCAAGGTATATGAATCTTTGATTTAAGGCATGTACTGATATTTTTATTTGCTGTTGGGATCTGATATTCAGTTGGCAGCGTGCAAAATGTTCAGTGTGTTACTGAACTATGTTAATATTAGCTCCCCTGTGTCTAGATAATGCTGTTTTGGATGAAAAAGTTTAATGACAATACAAGCTGACAAATAATATAAAAAAAGTATCACTTATTCAGTTTTTAATTCTCTCTGATTTAGCACAAAATTTAGCCAAACATTGAAAGTAATATTAAAAGCTTTGAGACTTTCACCCCATTCTTCTACAACAGTTATGCTCTTGCAATATATAAAGTACGTTGAATTTTCATTTGTAAGGCCTTGATCTTGATATTCTTGGGAATGGTACTTACGTCACTCCTGAATATCATAGTTTTCTGTGGCAAGAACTATCCACTGGATAATAATAACCAATATTAAAAAGTATTGACAAATTAAAAATTTTACCGTGGCACCGAACCATAGAATAATTAAAATGCTCTGTGATTACTGTCAGAATACAGCACATGTTTTTAATGTATTATATCTGTTACAAATAATACAGTTGTACACTTCACACAATGACTGGGAAACCAATAATATTCTACTGTACTATAATACATTAACCAGATGGGGTATATAATCAGAGGAACACAAACTCTTCGGAATCTTGAGGGAGGAGTGGGGTATCTCCTGGTAGAGAAGCGGCCATTTCATCTTCTGTAGTAACTTGTCGAGCGCAGGCGTCGGCATCTTCGCACCGACCATCCAAGAACTCAAATATTGGGTATTCAAATCCTGGCTGCTTGGGTGTAACAAGCTGCAACAAAATAAGTATATTATATATACAGAATAAGAGCTGTTAAATGCTAAGTGTGCTTTTTCAATTTCTTTTTCAAATCATAGCAGCTCAAAAGATTTTAATCTTTTGAGGTCAGAAAAGATTATTTGCACCAGTACATACAATTAAGAAAAACTTGAAAAGGCCTAGATTTGAATATTTAATTTGATAACATAGGAAACTTGATGCCTAGCATGCATCTGGAAGTTGTAGGTGCAAAATGCCATCAATCTGCAGTGCACAAAAGCAGTTGAATAATCTGAATGCAATTAATTTGTTATAGCCTTCCAAAATCTAAAACTGACAAGTACTGTATGTCAAAATATATGTAACAGGTACACACACTACAATTTATAAACAAGTGCACTAGGTATTCACTGATTTCAATGGCATCAAAATATAATCAAATCAGGGGACATTAAAGAAATACAATCTTAGCATATTCATTACAAAATGCATTGAAAAAGCACACATTAAAAGCAACACACATACATGCATAGTACCCCACATATATATACATGTATGCTAATTATTAGACTAATCTTAAGAAATCCATACTTTTATTGTAGTTAATAAGAACAGTTGAATTTTTGAAGCTCTTACCTCTGGAAGTTCCTCCATCAGTCGTAAAAAGTCTAGTCTTGAGTGGCAGTAGAAGCCCAAGGTAGCAGAAGGGTCCATGCGGGAAAGTGCCATTTTGCGTGGGGAAGAACAATGGTAGGAGGAAAGAGAGAAATATTGCTGGGTCACCATGACAGCATCTTGGCAAAGGTGTGGGTCCAAGTGGATCAGTGAATCATCTGACAAATAATCAAATGTATTAGCTAGCAAGCTGTTGAAATTCACCATGAAAGAATTTTTAATTCAATGTATACTGTGACCATCCTAGTCTAGTTAGTAAATCAACATATATTTTACTCCAAGGAAACTACACTAGAAAAAAGTAATAGGGTAATTTTCCTTCCACTGAAGGTTTGTTGCCCTCAAATTTCCTGCTCTCTGCAAGAAGCTCTCAATTCATCAGTAAATAGGCCAAAAATAATGTGTATAATATTTACTACACCATACTCTTGTCAAATAGGATGGATTGCTATGTAGTGTTTATTATAATAAAATAAAAATCGAGAAAATTGAGAAAAGAGAATGAACTGTAATTTGATGAGTACAGTTATTGGTGGTACACTGTACTGCATAATAATACCAGTATTACAGTGGAACCTCGATACTCAAACTTAATTCGTTACATAAGGCTGAGTACTGATCTATTCAAATACAGTACTTACTACCGAATAATTTTTCCCGTAAGGAATAATTTAAATTGGATTAATGTGTTCTTGACCACATAAAATACACATATAAACACAATAAATTGATGAAATAAGTGCAAATTCAGTCTCACTTTACCTATACTTTACTTAGGAGAGTTAATGGCATATGTGGAAGGGAGAAAGGGGGGGGGGGGGAAGAGATATTATTGTTTGATAGGGGGAGTCCCCTTCCATAAAAACATCAGGAAATTGTGCTTCTGGGGATTCTTTCTCTTTTCTATCTTTTTCTATTTCCCTCTTGAGACTCGCTGGATGCTTTTCGTACAAGGAAACCTGTCCATTGATGCTTGTTTTTGAACAGGCACTACTTTCATATTTTGCTGAGAGTTTTTTTTCATCTCTATTGTGGTTCTAACTAATTTTCCTTTCATTTGACTCTTATCATTAACCTTCTTAGGCACCATGTTGACTTATATTTATGTAAAGAATATAAAAAAATATCCAAGAAAACACAATGTTTACAGAGAAGTTTAGTGGGGTTGTGCCCTGAACAACAACTACAGTACTGGGAAACTGACTCGTCTGGTACACATGTTTATGTTTGAGTGCCGAGCAAAGTCTACTACCGAGTGTTTTTGTTCTCAAGTGTTTGAGTGCCAAATTGTTTGAGTTTGAAGCCGTTCGAGTGCCGAGGTACCAGTGTTTTTGGAATGCACACAAGTTCTAATCTTGTGTAGCTGGAAATTACAAAGTGTAACAATTATTTTTACCATGAAATAGTTTTTTCTTTAATAGCACAGCTGGAAAGAGCGGGTCTCTTATAAGAAACATAATACTGTACAGTAATTTTAATAAATTAATTTTTAAGCCACAATTTGACTGTAGTTTAAGACACGTTTAACCAAAATATGCAAGAATTCTAGGAGCTATTGTGATTAAAATGTAGAAAATTCTTTGCAATATAGCACTAAATAGGCATTGATAAAACAAATGTAAAGTTACTGTTTAAATACTAATAAGATTATTCATTATGTTCCATGTATTGGGGTATGGTCCATCTATAAACTTAATGTGTGCATATACACATTGTAAGAGGCATAGACAAGGTGTTGATTGACTCTCTTCCAGCTTGTATTTATTTATCTGAACTTCCCTGAGGTAACGTTACCATCTTTCTTTACTGGCATCAACAGGGACAGGAAGCCAACAGATTGTCAAAGGTCATGACTAGTATTATATGCATTTGGTATTACTGTACTTATTTTCTGCATATCAAATTACCTTTATTTTATTGTATATATATATGTATATATATATATATGTATATATATATATATATATATATATATATATATATATATAACATTCAATTAATTAATGAATGTTAAACACACCATACCTTGGAATCCCACAAAGTAGAGCGAGTGCCTTGGTCGTCCTCCAATGATGCCAACACATAAGTCGTGCGTAAAGAGAGAATATAAACATGGAGCGTATATAGGATTTAAAGCTTCACCTCCTAATCTAATAGGGACCATTACCAGAACAGATCTCCAATTATCACACACTGAACACTGCTCAAATGATTGGCTGCCCACAAGTCCATCTTGTTTTTCTCGATTTACACTTTCATCCGTTTCTTGGTCATTAACACCCGTGGATAAATTTGACGAGAAGAAATGCCACTTCTGTGTCTGTCTCGACATCTCTGTCTGGGAATCTTTACAACATTTTCCATTCATGATTATTTCAGAGTCTAGTCCAGTATCCTGTTCCACTTCATTTTCTTGACAATATCTTTTCTCACTACTTAACTTATTTCCGTCCATTTGGTCAGCCTTAGAAGCCTTTTTAAACACTGGGGAGGAACCAAGTTTATCAGCTGGAAGTGAAAATCCTCCTTGAGGCACAGTAGATTTTCTTTTATGAATAACTTTTGCCACGTTAATAAGATTGCCTTTATTACACACACAGGAAGAGAAGCAGAGGTCCAAAACATCTTGGATGTATACTGCAAAATACAGTAAAAGGAAATTTTGTATATTAGTGCATAATTATAAGATTATGGTGGTTATATGAATAACCTGTTCAAAATTATCGATTTTAATTTAATTAATTTTTTAACAGAATTACTTTTGTTTTAATTCTAAAAAAAAATCTTTTGATGCAAATCAGAGAACTTAAATATTAAAGGATGAATAAAATGCTTAAAATTACAATGTATATTTTACTTGTATAAAATATATTCAAAGTAAAATTAGTAATGAATTATATGTGGCTATTTCTGCATTCTTGCGTGAATAATTTACACCAAAATAAAAGTGTTGAGTGTAATGAAATGTCCCTCTATGGGTGTGACCTGAGTAGGTTCCCTGAGCTTATATGGCACTGACTGTTAGGTGATGATAGTCAAGGCAGGCTTCCGAGACAATCTCATCCCACTGGGCATAAATGCTATTTTGTACCACGTTGCCTTCATAATGGGGGCAGAGGACTAGTGGAGACCAGAGATCAACCCACTGAGGTAAACTATCAGTAAGAAAAAGGTGTGTTTAATTACAATCACACCACAGTATATTGTATTTCTGAGTAGGTCTCCTCAGTAGCTCCTCTTTCTCTTGTGAAACCTCATCGAGAAGGATATAGTGTATTTTGTGAAATCACACACACACACACACACAAGGAAAGGAAAACATATCAAGAGAGCCGACATGTTGTGATCAACATCTAGGACGACCAAGGGTAGGGCAGGAAGACTACCTCAGAAGCAAGGAATGTGGCTGGAGCCACACAGAAGCGCTGGGTCCAGATATAAACCGTGGACATGACAAGGACCACTGTCAAAGCAGCATGCATAACAAAGCTACAGACCAAGAAGGCACAAGGGCTGACCGAAGGCCAGGGCCAACATGACAAACAGGGCAAAAAACAAGCAGGAATATCACCCGCTTTTTTGACAGGTAATTTGCAAACCATTGTGAAAACACACACAAGAAGAGCAATTATTGTCTTGAGTGACAGGTGACCCTCAAGATGGTCCTCTTATAAGCTATGCATAAACTGTGAGAATTTCAAGATGGATGATACATCACTGGAATGTTTACTGCTGGAGTACAGATGACGAGCTTTAGCATCATTGAAACATTAAAGTGTTAATTACTGTACTGTACTATCAAATGTATAACTTACCGGCACAATCTTGAGCAACATAAACACAAACTCTCTGTAAATCAGGAATGTACTTGGAGCCCATTTCCACAGCCTCTCTGAAAGGTAAAATTGTATAAATTTATGTTTGGTATTAGTTTACCATAATTAACATACCATTGAATATACTGAAAATGTTATTTCATCAGTTATGTTCTATTTTAACAAATTTCTTGAAAGGAGACACCAGGTCTCCATAGCCCATGACCACTTACTGGGGGTCCAGGGTCAGAAACCACCAGAGAACAGACCAAAAGACAAATCAGAAAGTTGAAACGTGGGTCATAGTTCTGATGTTCCCCAAGGCTTGGTTGCACCAGCTTGTAGCACTGGGGAGCTATTATGAGATTTGTCTATCCTAATTTACGTGTTATCAAAATTTGACTTACTTAAATATGTAAGCTACAGATGCTGGTCCATACCAATCCCCTGCTTTCTTTCCCAACTTTTGCCCAAAGTGAACCAAGTTATGAAGTGACAGTGGACAATGTGGTGACGGGGAGTCACCGAACCACCGCAAGATGCTTCGATGAACCAAGTCATCTGGTCCTGTTATATTCTTGTTGTATCGCCAGTCTGTATAAAAAAAAAAAATACCATTTTTTTTTAATGTAGCATTGTTTACAAAGCAGTTCCATGAATATTATGAATTACTGTCCTATAAATTGACAAACATTTGATAATGCAAATAATAATCACATTCTCTAATGCTGCTGAAGTCACATAATAATGGCTTAAGGCATCTTCATCGACTTGTTACAAACTCAATGTAGCAAGCAATTTCTAGTATAAAATACTTTAGGGGAAAATCTATCTTTGATGCCGTGTTCCTGTAAATACACATAAATAGAAATTACTGAAGGAACACTTGAGAATTACTTCAATCTTTCCCACATGTTGTTTTGGTCAACACTTGCTCATAAGTACGAAATGAGCATCAAGAAATAACAAGGATTGTCAGCATATAAAAATGGGAAGGGAAGACAATCAATCATCAAGACCAAGAACTGAACACGTATACTAAAGAGGCAATGTGAACATGGAGATAATGTACCAAACCGAACAGTACTTCAAGTCCAGTGCATCTAAAACAAGAAATCATTAATAAGATTAAATTTTATTCACATTTGAAAATTCTCATGAAGCAATGCTTCCATGTCAAACATCTGAACAATTAAGGTACCTTTTGTGAGGAAGTGTCGGATGAGAGCATGAGCTAGCATCATCTGGCCTGTTCTTAACATACAGCCCCAGCCACAATCAGTGGTTAGAGTAGAGTCCTGCAAGGTGGGGAACTGTCGCCGATATGTACACCATACTAGACTGTGAAAGTGGCGTTTGAATGCTTCCATGCCATGCCTCTCTACCTCTGTGTGAATAATGATAACAAAACATATTGAAATCTCACTTTTCTTGTTCTTAATTTCATGTATAGTATATTACAGGAGGTTATTTTTATACCATTTTTTTTAATTTTAATGTGAAAATACAGATAAATTTATCTTTGACACATACTACAAAAAAGAGAAACTTACCCTCCTCGGAATTCTCTTCATCTTCACCTAAACATTTATGATACACACAGCCTAGGAGGTAAACTGGTGAATCCCTTGAGAAATTTGTTTTTAGATTAACTGTCCAACCTGCAAAATACACATAATGTAATGAGGATTTGTAACTACATATGACATACATGCATATACAGTATATATTATGTACTGTATACCTAAACTCGTAAAACGAGTTTAAGAGCTTAAAAATCAAGTGTTGAGTGTAATTTTCTAGTTGGCTCTCAGTAGTTTCCCAAGCTTAACACTGATCCAGCCAAGCCTCAGGGATATACACCAGGCCTCCATGACCTGCTCTTGCCTTCAAGGAGCTAAGACCAAACAATCATTGCTATGGTGTGTAAACACCTTAATTTGTGTGGCTAAGAGACCACACAACAGATATCTTAAGGCCCCATCCAAAGAAAATGGACAAAAAACCCAAGGATGTCAAGGGTGGATCTCACAGGCCTGGTGCGTTTCCCAAAGGCTTGGCTCAACAGAGCTTAACTTGGTGAGCTACTGAAGGGATCTTCCCAGCAAATTATTTTGTAGTAAACTGATTCAGGGAATTATGATGTTCATTGGCATGTTTCATGCGTATTTATTACTGTACTGCATTTTAAGTTAACTCATAGAAGAATATTTATTTGATTGCTGGCAGATTCTATAAGCAAATTATGCAACTTGTGTATACCTGTAATAATAATAATAATAATAAAATTCGTAGGAGCCACAACTGAGTTGTGGTCTACCATGTTGTGACCTAGTTGACTAGGGCGTGTGCTTGGGAACACCCACCACATAGGTTCGAATCCTTATCATGGCTCCTACGAATTTTCTAATTGACACATCAAGTTAGTGTGATTATTCTGTGTGTAATAATAATACAGGTAATAATGCAATATTTACACAGTGGAATTAGGATTTCATTCAAATTGTCATGCAGTCATTGCAAGTTATGAACTTAAATGAGTGTAGGATATTTCATGAAACTAGTTAAAAACTTATTCACCATAAATTTAACTTTACAGATGCTAGGCATAAAAGCCAATTGCTTTATTTTATTAAAAAAATTACAGTGAACATCTACAGGAAGTACAAAAGAAAAAAAAAAGACACATGAACATTACTGCTAAGTTTACTAGACAAAAAAGTGTGTAATCCATTTAAAGGACTCAAAAACTTACCAAATTTAACATTATTCCATAATCCTAACATTTTTGTCTTGACAGAAGTCTCAGTCTCTGGAGTTGAGCCAGCACTCTTTGATTGTTGTTTTTCAGGACCAGAACTAAAATATGATTTGATAAATGAAGCAGACATAGCCAGTGTGTGAGATGGCGGCAAACTTCTCACTTTGGTGTTGGTAGTGCTCTTATTACCATCACTGGGCATACTGGTTTGACCTCTACCTGCAATGAGTTCCACACTGAGGGGTAAATAACTGTTGGTCTGATTTGTACGGGTCTTCGTAACTGGTGTAATGGCTGGGGTAACAGTGCTCTTCAAAGTACTATCTTCAAGTTGTGATACAGGTTGTGGTGTTGCAATGTTCACACGCACGTTTTCTGCTGTGCTTGTTGGTTCGGGTGGAAGCTCCGGTATCGAGACACTCATGCCCCCTGCAGTCCTTACAAAAAATTTACCCGTGTCACGGTCAGAATTGGGAGATTTAGTGAGTTTAACTCGTGTTAATTTGTTACTCCGGTCTGTTGGTAAATTCTGTTCTTCAGCCATATGCCTCAAGCTTGGATCACGAGAGGGGTTATGCACATACACAAAATCATGCAGAAATCTTGGAGCCTCGATGCATTCCTGGGCCATAGGAATGGGCAAAGCAGTCTGGTTCCTCAGTTCATGGCTGCCACTGGAGGACCTTCTATGCTGATGCCGAGGACCTGCACGTCTACTAGCTACAGACTGAATACTGGGAATCATCCTTCATTTGTTGTGATGCTTTATTGACCCTGGAAAGAATATAAAGATGTTGTTAATATAGGCTACAGCACATCAGGCTGACCTAACAAAATGTATATACATGTACAGTATCTATAAAAGAGAACGAGTACCAATTTAACATGTGGTTTACATGACCATTGAAGCTAAACCACAATACTGTATCAGCCGAGGTCTTGGTAAACTGGTCAGGTCATTACACAGCATAGACTATGAATACTACAGTAAACGGTATGCTAACACCAGAGAATGTTCTGTGTAAGGATGGAAGACAGACACTTGGGGCTAGCCTCATTAAACTTGTGTAGATTGATTGATGAAGATTAAGCCACCCAAAAGGTGGCACGGGCATGAATAGCCCATAAGTGGTGGCCCTTTTGAGCCATTACCAGTATCAAGAGCTGATACTGGAGATCTGTGGAGGTGCGACTGGTGGATTTATGGGTACTGTCAGGGATGGGGGTTTATGGTTGGCCCTTGCTTTTGATACAACAACATTGATGTCCAGCAATGATAGGTGTTGCACAACTGAGAGGACAAGAAGCCCTGAAGCCAAGAGGCACAAAGAGTGGTGCGACATGAATGAAAACCAGTATCAAAGAATGAATCGCATCGTTGAGAGATGAATGGTAGTCAGCTTCCAGCACAGTCGGGGAATCCATCACCTCCCATATGCTTGAAATAAATACACGAACCTCATGGAAGCACAGAATGAGGCTACTCATATAGAATTAACATCAATAGAGCCAGGGCTAAACAGAAATATGCAAGACTCTAATATACAGGAATCACAAGGCGACAAATTCCTGTGAACTGGATACTCAAAAGGAAAGAAGAATGGCCTAGGAAGAAACCCAATCCCTCAGAGAAGATAACTGGTCAGGAATGGAGATAACAAACAGGCATTTAGGAAGAGAAGCGTTAACAAAAATACAGTGATTGAAGGAACTGGAAACATAAGGTGACTGGAATAAGCACAATCATAAGAAGGGAAAATATGAACATTGTTGCTGCTGTATTATTGTTATTTAGTGAGACAGCCATCTTAGAAAATTAACAAATCTTTTAACTTTTGTAAGAGCTGTTTATCTGGCTCCAGTAGAGGTGACTGTGCTATTGTGAATCAGGCATGGAAGTGAGGAATCAGATGTCGGGAAAACACTGACCTGACCTGCAACCTGGTAGTGGTTGACTGAAGTTAGAGCAAGGGTTGTTACTGTACTTATAGTCAGCTATCAGTTTAGTTCATTTGTAATGCACTCCATACACAAAATGTGAGCGGTAGGTCTAATAATAATTGGGAAGCAATTGAGATCATATATTATTCAGAATCATGGGTCTGCCTATTGCTACTGCTTGCTTCCTTTTAAAACAAACACCCAAGGCATGGGAATATGACACCCCATAAGCAGCATATTTTTCAGTAATAAGACAGCCAAGTACTAAAATGTTGTTGTAGCCATTTTCTTCATCACAGTGCATGAGATAGGCAGTGTTCGCCCCCTGGCAGTTTCTAAGATAACGATAGTACGGCGCCTCTGCTAACCGGTAGTTTGCCCCACAAACAAGCAGTTAGCCGCCTTCAACTGGCAGTGGTGCAGCTCAACACAAAGGCACCACCAACCACAACGAGCAGTTTGCCAGTTAACCAGGTGTCCACCTTGCGTTGACACTGGACGAGTCATCACTGCCGGACTATATAAAGGGCGCCGCCTCCCTGGGAGAGCCAGTCTCTCTCTTAGTGCTCTTGGAACACCTTTGTGTCTCTCACCCGTCGTCCCCCTTCAGCCAACGTTGTGTGACTGATGCCATGGTGGTATGGTAGCTGTCTTCAGTACACCAGTATATCTTTATGGTTTTTATTCATTGCTTACAGTTGATTTTTGCATTAATGTCATATTAACTTGTTCACCTGATAGCCAAGTATTGTCATATGTCATTTTTTGTTATTACTATTTCAGTGAATGTTTAATTATTTATTTGATGATTTTCATTTGTTTCCACCTGCATCTTACACACTGCAAGGCCAATAGCAGTATTTTTTTTATTTGTGTGAGGGAGAGTCATACCATCTTGGTTCAGTATAGCTGCGATACCACAACCTGTCACATACTTGCTCACATTTTTGTAAACGGTAACCAGCTACTCAGACAAAATCCTTTCGGTGAATGTATTATACATGGAGTTTTCTAAAGCTTTTGATAAGGTGCCACATGAAATAGTGGCAAGGAAATTACAGGTTCATGGAATAAATGTTAAAATATTATTATGGATAAAACAATGGTTGAAGGAAAGAAAACAAAGGGTCGTGCTAAATGGAAATGAATCTGAATGGAGAAATGTGATAAGTGGGGTGCCACAAGGGTTCATTTTGGGACCTACTCTCTTTGTCATAAATCAATGACAGATGAGAATATTACAAACCACATCATCAAATTTGCAGACACAAAGATTTATGGTAAAGTGGATGATGATATTGAAGCCTTATAAAGAGATCTATATGAACTCCATAAATGGTCAGAAGACTGGCAAATGCTTTTTAATATTGACAAATGCAAGACCATGCATGTGGGGCATAACAACCCATGCCACGACTATCAAATTAATAGCATTACATTACGATTGATGAAGAAAAGGACCTTGGAGTAAAAATCCACCACTCATTAAAAGTTGCACAACGGGTGGGTGCAGCAGTCAGAAAAGCTAACCAAGCTCTTGGCATAATCAAGCGTACTTTTAACTATAAGGAGAAGGTACGCAATGGTTCAACTGTATAAATCTCCGGTGCCCCCCCATTTGGATTACTGTATCTAAGCATGAAGACCTCATTTTCAGAACATATCTGCTCTGGAGAAAGTGCAACACCAGGCAACAAATCATCCCAGAGCTGTCATCTCCCGTTCCAGAAACTGTTGAGGGCCACAGGGCTAACAACACTACAAACCAGGCATGACTGGGCTGATCTTACTGAAACTTTTAATGTGCTGAACAAGTTAGAGGATGTTGATCCAGATATTTTCTTCAGAAGGTCAGATGTAACACAAGGAGCAATGGTTTCAAGCTCAACAAGCCACAATGTACAGTATGACTGAGAACAGAGGATGCTTTTTCACCCACAGGGTTATTAACCCATGGAGCCATCTACCTGCCGAAGCCGAAACTGCCAAAATTGTGTTGAGTTTTTAAATATACCTAGAAAAGGTCATCACGGCAAATAGGGGGAACTTCGACAAGCCACCGGCTTCCTGTTCTTGTCTGGGCCACTAGGGTTAGTGGACTTCAGGTAAATCGGGTAAATTAGACTTTTTTTAATATCTACTATACCAACAGAGAATATATGAAACCTACTCCTGCTCATTTAAATATTTCATAGAGCTTTTTAGAAGAAAGTATTAAGATTAAGTGTCCTTATATTGATATTTCACTGTAAGGTGGCCCTCCAATGAATGAAAGTCTCTCACAAAGTTTTAACATACTGTAAATGTAAACATAATTAACTTTCACTTCCTTGATCCTGTTTTTAACACCAAAACCTATTTAGATTTCGTAAAATAATTTTTTTTCTACGAAGTATGATTTTGATGCGATTCCCAGCTACAAAATACATAGAACATAATTAGATAACCCTAAAATATGGTCCAATTCTCCATGGTATAAAGGGTCCTGAGACTGCAGTAATCATTGGGGTTAGGGTATCCAAAGGATACCTGATCAACCAGGCTTGGTTGATCAACCATCAACCACTACTCATACGTCAGGCTGCGAGCAGCCGCGTCCAACAGCCTGGTTGATCAGTCCAGCAACCAGGAGGCCTGGTCGACGACCGGGCCGCGGGGACGCTAAGCCCCGGAAGCACCTCAAGGTAACCTCAAGGTAAGGTTCAATCCCTGTAGCAGGACTGAGGCGTTTGGGCAACGCTTTCTTTTACCAGATGCCTCTGTTTAGTTACCAGTAAACAGATACCATGTAGTTTGGTAACTGTTGTGGGTTGCATCCTAGAGAAGGTTAGTAGTTAGCCAAAAAAAGGCCTGAAACCCCACGTAGAGGCTTCCTGGTCCCGTAGAGAAACCATAACTGGTCGTGTGACTACTCACTCACCACTGGTCTCCTCACCTTACACACACACGTTACAATAACCAGAAAAGCCAACTCTTGCATCGACACACATCATTACCTGATGAGTGGACACGCCATATGAACAGGAAATGCAATATGAAGGTTGCCAAACACAGCCCGTCCACCGATCATCTGCAGAACAACAACACTGTAGCGACCAGGCGGCCTTTTTACGTGGGGGGGAAACTTGTTGTAGTTACTTGTCTGCAAGTGGACGGAGTGCGTACGATACTGGCCATTGGGTGCGCTGTCCCATTATTTTCCTGAGGGCCATTAGACCCCTTGACAGGGACATTTACAGCATAAAACATTCACTAGGCAGTGTGACCTTGTAATTGCCTAAATTAGACCTAGATATCTGCTGGAAATCTTATGTCTGCATTGTTCCTAATTTCCTTGTGTTTTTCGCGGGTGTGCTTTCTGTAAGGATCGTCATTATAAATAATAAATAAATAAATGTTTATTTAGGTAAGGTACATACATACAAGAGATTTTACAAAGAATGATAGATTTATAGATAGAGCTAGTACATACAATGCCTAAAGCCACTATTACGCAAAGCGTTTCGGACATATTATAATAAAGACTCATAATTGCCTTCTCCTGAGGTGTGTGGACCTAAAAACCTGTGTTTTTTTAAGTTGTTATGCGTTTTTATCTGACTTTGAGTGTGAGCAAACTTCCATTGCGCGAGAGGTGATGTTCTTTACCCTTGTTAGTGCTTTGTCTCCCAAACTCCAAAGTATCATGCTAGTTGGGTTAAGTCTTAATACTCTCCCTCACACTAAAATGATCTCCGCTCCTTAACCTAGTCTTTTTCCATTCCCATTTCACCCTTTCTACTGAAAATCAATTTCTTTCTGTAATCCATCCAGAGACACCAAAGAGAGAGTTCCTTTCCAAGCATGTATGGGCATTGGAGGAAAGTTTTGGAGGGAGAAAATACAGTAGAGGGGAATATTAGAGGGAAGAAAATGCGACAGAAGGAAAATTTCAAGTAACGGTGGAAGAAAATAGTTACCAGAAAAAGGCTGGGCCCGTTATTTATTTATTTATTTATTTATTTATTTATTTATTTATTTATTTATTTATTTATTTATGCATATACAAGAAGGTACATTGGGAATGTGAAGATACATAAAATAGTAATTACAGTCTTGTAAAGCCACTAGTACTCGCAGCGTTTCGGGCAGTTATAGTTATGGGGGTATTATTGATAGAAGGCGAGTGGGAAGGAAGATCTTAGAACAGTTTTCCCTCAAATGGGCACTTACCCGGAGTGCTTTTTAGAAGAAAGTATTAAAATTAAGTATCCTTATATTGATATTTCACTGTAAGGTGGCCCCTCCAATGAACTAAAGTCTCACAAAGTTTTAACATAGCTGTAAACATGATTAACCTTCACTTTTTTTTATCCTGTTTTTAACACCAAAAACTATTTAGATTTCGTAAAATAATTTTTTTTCCTATGAAGTATGATTATGACGTGATTCCCAGCCACAAAATGCATAGGATGTAGTTAAATAATAGGACAGGCCATGCTACATGTATGTATTTACATATTGAAGGATCTTATTGTACAGTTGGCTTCGGGGGAACCTCGATATAATTCTAAAGTATGTGTGTATATTACACACATATATGTGTGTATGTTACACACATACACACATGTATGTTAAACATACAAAGGACATATGTCCTCAATAAAATTGTTATCATGGTGGGAATCCCTGATTGCAGGCGATGAGTCACAATAACGTGAATGAAGTATGTTGACCAGATTACATACTAGAAGGTGAAGGGACGACGACGTTTCGGTCCGTCCTGGACTTGAGAATGATCCAGGACGGACCGAAACGTCGTCGTCCCTCCACCTTCTAGTTTTTTTATTATTATTATTTTCTACCACAGACGTAGCCACACATTTGGTCTGGTCAACATACCCTAATTGTTACTGAAGACTGCTTTAATAGTTATAGTTATTACACAGTTTTCTGTCATCGATAGGAACTTCAAAGAAAATAGTTTCTGTTATTACACTAACTATTTCTAGTTTATTTATTTATACAAAAAGGTTCATTGGGTTTGTGGGAGTACATAGTTTAGCTCATTTATTATGCACCCCATACCCATATTGCGGGCGGTAGGGGAAAGTGCTACAGAGTCACATAATGGGCTCAGGGACTGAACCCCACAATTCATTTAGCTAAGCAAGTTACAATCTTGATGAGCTAGTTACAAAATTCAGTATAAGTCGTCACATCATCAATGGGTTCGAGATCGACCACAAGTACAGTTTCTAAATTAAGCAACTGACATATGTGGAGAGCTAGTGTCAAAATTTATGTTTGTCCTGCACACCGCCCCCCATCCAGTGGGCAGCGGTGGATAGGTTACAATAGGTTTCTGCCCGAAACGCTGCGCGTACTAGTGGCTTTACAAGACTGTAATTACCATATTATGTATCCTCACATTCCCAATGTACATTCTTGTATATGCATAAATAAATAAAAATAAAAAAATAAATAAATAATCACTTAGTTACTACCTACAGTTAGCAAACTGGGGATATTTGGCTAAAATTTCTGGTAGCAGATCATTTTGAATGAAATATTGACACATCGTTGGAACATCGGGGCCGGAGAGGTCGGGGCCGGAGAAGAACCACCTCAGCAAAGGCAAGGACCCCAGCCTCCTGAAGCAGAACTTGGGCTGCCTGAGCCCCAGGAGGAGGACTTCCAAGCCCCGCTCCTACAGGCTCCAGGCAGAGATCGTCACAACCCTCCTTTCACCCGAGGCCGGCAGGTAGTATCGCCAGCAAATAGTATAGGATTAAGAATGTCAGAGACATTAGGCAGATCATTGATATATATAAGAAATAGGAGAGGTCCTAGGATGCTGCCCTGTGGCACTTCTACGGTTAATGGTAGAGTGGGAGAGGTTGGTTGCTACATATTACATAGATGCTACGTGCTACATAGTTCATCTATTTACCTTAGTTTACATTTTTTTTTGAGATATATACAAGAGTTGTTACATTCTTGTAGAGCCACTAGTACGCGTAGCGTTTCGGGCAGGTCCCTGGAATACGATCCCCGCCGCAAAGAATCGTTTTTTCATCCAAGTACACATTTTACTGTTGCGTTAAACAGAGGCTACAGTTAAGGATTTGCGCCCAGTAAATCCTCCCCGGCCAGGATACGAACCTATGTCATAGCGCTCGCGGAACGCCAGGCGAGTGTCTTACCACTACACCACGGAGACTGTAAACCTAATTGCCTCCACGAGGACAGGAAGCCTCATCGAACGATCACCTTGTTGTTATTCACCCGTGGGCCACCATCTCTGTGTAATGGCCTTAATGGTGAGAGAAAGTTGGTAGGTAGGCGAGTCCACGAGCCTATTTATTTTATTTTTTTATGTACAAGAAGGCCCATTGGGTTTGTGAGAGAAGTTAACATTGATGTTTTTACATTCTTGTAAAGCCACTAACACGCATAGCGTTTCGGGCACGTCCTTAATCTAACAGATAAGTATAAGTAGGTAATTTGTAGCAAAAATTGAAGAATATTAATAGGTATATTATAGGAAAACTTGAAGAATATTGATAGGTACATTGTAGCAAAATTTTCATTCTACATAACAACCGTGATATACGTTTATAGCAGTGATTATAATGGTAAATTGTATGGCTCAGACATATATATTGGGGGGAGTGGGTAGCACAAGATACAGTGTGAGTTTGAAGCACTAAGGTAGGAAACTATGAGGATGAAATTAGGTTCTTTTTGGTTTTACTTTTGAATAAGACATAGGTTGGACAAGAACAAATCCACAAGGGCCGTGACGAGGATTCGAACCTAGTTAGTTAAAACCTTAGTTAGTTTGGACAGTTTTTTAATTCGTTAGGGAGTGAGTTCCATAGACTAGGTCCCTTTATTTGCATAGAGTGTTAGCACAGATTTAGTTTGACTCTGGGAATATTAAAAAGATATTTATTTCTGGTGTGGTGATCATGAGTTCTATTACATCTGTCAAGGAAGAGTTTCACATCAGGATTTACATTTAGGAACAAGGTTGTGTACATATAAATGACACAAGAGAATGTGTGGAGTGAGTGTATGTTTATCATGTTTTGGGATTTAGACAGAGAGGCTGTGTGTTGTCTGAAAACAGAGTTTGTTATTGTTCTGATAGCAGGTTTTTGCTGGGTGATGATGGGGCTGGAGATAGTTTGCAGTGGTTGAACCCCATGCACAGATACCATATGTAATTTGCAATAATTATATATGGTATCTATTTATTATATACATATGGTATCTATTTATCTAAATTTCTATATGGTATCTAATTACATATGGTAATTTGTAATTACAAATTACCTCTAATTAATTTGTAATTAATTCTAATTAATTGCCTCTAATGGCAATTAGCGCTTCTAATTCTAATATCTAATTACCTCTAATTAATTTGTAATTAATTAGAGGTAATTTGCAGTAGGTACCTTAATATGGGTGAAAAAGATTTCCCATTATCTACCTTACAATGTAGGTTGTTGAGCTTGTACCGTAGATATTGTAATTATTAAATTAACTGGAACATCTCATTATCTACCATCAACCTGACGAGACTTTGGAGCAAGTATATTATATCTTAATATACTTCCTATAAGCTTGAAGCTGTTGCCTCTTGTGTGAAGGGAAGGGAATTATCAGAGCAGCGCCAAGCCATTACGACTATATAGCACTGGGAAGGGGTCAGGATAAGGATTTGGGATGGGACGGGGGAGGAAAGGAATGGTGCCCAACCACTTAGACGGTCGGGGATTGAACGCCGACCTGCATGAAGCAAGACCGTCGCTCTACCGTCCAGCCCAAGTGGTTGGCTGCCTCTTGTGTGAGTTACATTGTGCTTCAAAGAAGTGGTCGGTATTATGTCCTTTGCCATTTGTTTAATATGTTGTCTCAGTGGGATCAACTCTGTCATGTGTGGTTTGTAGTACATAGTCACATACTTACATTTCACCTAGTTGTACTGCGGGAAACTAGCGATAGCTCTTGGGTCCCGCCTCTCAGGCCATCTACTGAAGTGTTGCTTTGTGGTTTATCAACTGGTGTATAGGTTTCCAGAGCCTATTTGGCTGTGGAAACCTTCATTAAAAGCTGTGAATGAAGTTTGCTTCCACCACTTCACTTCCTGATTTACCTGAGGGCCACTAACATTAGTGGCCTCGACGAGGACAGGAAGCCGGCGGATTGTCCAACGTCCCCCCATTTGCCTTGATGATATTTTCCAGATGGATTCTAAAACTAAACAGTTTGTTTGCATTTGAGGCTTCAGCGGGTAGGCCGTTCCATGGGTTTATAACCCTCTGAGTGAAAACTATCTCCTGTTATCACTCGTAGTGCATGTAATTTGTTTACTATTCTGATAGAGAAATAATTTTTTATATTGTTCATTTGGGTACTAAGTTTCCATGTGTCCCCTTTGTTCGTGCGTTACATGTTGTTGTTTGTTGTTAAAGATTCGCTACCTGGAACAAAGTTCCAAGTAGCACCGGCTAAGGTGAGCCCGCAGAGACCGTGTAGCGTTATCTTACGCAACAAACATTACATGTAATGTTAGGTAATGAAGTAATGGAGGTCCGTACAGCATAAGGAAGCACGGAACCCGCGGTAACACCACAATCCTGCCCCTGGGGGTTCAATCATGCTATAGTTGGAAGAGAATCGGAGAAGCAGCCTAATGTTAAAAGTCGTGTAAGCAGCCTAATGTTAAAATCGTGTAAGTAGCATAATGTTAAAAGTCGTGTAAGCAGCCTAATGTTAAAATCGTGTAAGTAGCATAATGTTAAAAGTCGTGTAAGCAGCCTAATGTTAAAATCGTGTAAGTAGCATAATGTTAAAAGTCGTGTAAGCAGCCTAATGTTAAAATCGTGTAAGTAGCATAATGTTAAAAGTCGTGTAAGCAGCCTAATGTTAAAATCGTGTAAGTAGCATAATGTTAAAAGTCGTGTAAGTAGCCTAATGTTAAAAGTCGTGTAAGCAGCCTGATGTTGAAAGTCGTGTAAGCACCTCTGAAGTCTTTCTCACAGAAAACCTATCAGAAACAGAAGAAGGAGCTAGATTTGTATTAAGGAACGAGAGGGGCGGTGATAAAACTACAGCGTTGGTTCTGGCGGAGACCATCGCTGGTCTTTGCAATGCTAATGTAATCTTGTATTGTCCAAAACTGTGAATTGTTGCGTTAGCGCCCACGAACCTCATGGAATTGTTCTATATTTACACGCCAAGTTTAGTGTTGTCATGAAATGTAAAAAAAGGAAGCAGTTGGATAGCTTCCTGGGTAGTGTAAATCCGTCATTAGAACCTCAAGTGCCGTCACCTCACAAGTGTAATTGTAATTATAAGGTGTAAAGGATAGATGGAATTTTTAATGTAATAATCTCCGTTGAGGTCTGATAAAGATCTTTTGTGCCCTCTGTAATCCTTTTTGCGCTACCGCTCACAGGATGAGTATGGGGTGCACAATAAACTAGCCGCCTCCGGCGGCAAATATAAAAAAATCAAATCGTGAGCTGCACAAGTTAGCCAGCAGCAAATATATTTTCCGATGACTGTATGAGGCGTGTGCACCGGGTCCACGTCCCCAGGTGACCGCCGTGGACCTGTCACAGCTCCTGTGCCAGGTAAGTTACGGGATCACCATAGCCCGTGCTACTTGGAACTTGTTCAGAGTAGCTGAATCTATAACAACAACAACTGTCACCCAGGCTGGGGGAACAGGTTGTGCGGAGGAGAGAACATTTGCCAAAGATTGTACACGAGGGAGAAGGGGAACATGATGTAGAGTAATGATGAGGAATGAAAGTTAGGAAACTGAAGATAGGGGGAAAGGAAAAGTGAAACAAATCAGTGAATTGACAGGGAGATAATGATCGTAGAGTGGGACAAAGGTTACGAATAAGGAGACAAGACGAGAATGGTATAAAGGAGAACCAATGAGAGACGAGAGAAGAAATGTAAGCTCTTTTAAAGCTCGAAAATGTGCAGAAGTTTGCAACGAGACTCGTCCTAGAGCTGTGAGGGATGAGGCGTGAAGAGAGACTGAAGGAACTAAACCTGACGACGCTTGGAAGGAGATTTAAGCTTCCTCCAACGTCCTTAGCTTCCGTAAATAGTGGCAGCGGTAGTTTATAGTGCATTGTACACTCATCCTTTGAGGTAGTTCCACTGGGCCCCTGGGACTGGTGTTTGGCCCGGGGGGGGGGGAGGGGGGAAGGTGGAACATCCATGCGAATCTATGCTCCGAATTCAGCTTGCATATCGTGACTCGATCTAATTTTGAGTCGAGGTTTTACGAGGGTGGTAATTCTGTCCTCACGTGTTTAACAAGTCGAAGAACTCCCAGAACCCCATCAACCAGGTATCAACCAGGTAACGGGGGGTGGGGTATGCCATGGTGACAGTTGTTGGTATGAGGTATAACGACCTATATTACTTCCTGGACCTCATACTTCCTCTGTTGTTGTTATACCCGAGAGCAGCATTGTTTAGCCGATATATCCGATGTGATTGGAGGCCCTCGAGTGCTTCAGTACGTGATTCATCACGCAAGGGTCGTTTGTCAGACTTGGCACCAGCGTTGGCCAGCTGAGTTGATCTTAATATGTAGCTGTGTTTTGTTCCGTATGAATGAATTGCGTTTGTTTAACAATGTGTAGTATGTCTCTCTCTCTCTCTCTCTCTCTCTCTCTCTCTCTCTCTCTCTCTCTCTCTCTCTCTCTCTCTCTCTCTCTCTCTCTCTCTCTCTCTCTCTCTCTCTCTCTCTCTCTCTCTCTCTCTCTCTCTCTCTCTCTCTCTCTCGTTGTGCAAAACATTATAGTTTATGATTTTGTGTATAATTTAGCCTAGATTGGCTTTAGTCGTTTGGATTCGGTTGGTAATTATTAGTATCTTGGGCACAGGGCGCAGCGTGTCGAGGTGTAACTATTCTGGCGTAGAACAAAAGAAGTGAGCGATGCGCTGGGCGAGGAGCACTTGAAGGCAGTCTCAGGCTACACCACCCAGTGCTCAGGCCTCACCACCCAGTGCTCAGGCCACAGTCTCAGACCACACCACCCAGTGCTCAGGCCACAGTCTCAGGCCACACCACCCAGTGCTCAGGACACAGTCTCAGGCCACACCACCCAGTGCTCAGGCCACAGTCTCAGACCTCACCACCCAGTGCTCAGGACACAGTAAACAACCATTTATAGCATCAATGTTGTCGCCAACGAACCACGTAATTCAAGTACAAATAAAATAAAGCTATTTAACCAGCTGGGCGGGTTATTCGCGGTAAAAGTGACGGCCATCGAGATTCGATACCGTAATGGCCGCCCTAGGAGCGGACACGAAGGCTTGACTGACGCCCACACGGAGGGAATCGAACCCTCTCAAGCTGTGGATCGAGTTGAGGTTCCTTGCACCGGTTGTAAACACGTCCAGCGCCCACCTGTAGCCAAGCTGGTATATTTTAAGTTTAAATGTAAATCTTCTGTTTACGGGCTCGCCATAGCCCGTGCTACATGAAGCCCCCATGATGGCCAAGCTTGGTCTAGAAGTTCGACTTGAAGAATGGTTCAGGACGGACCGAAACGTCGTCGTCCCTTCAACTTCTAGTGTGTGGTCTGGTCAACATACTTCAGCCACGTTATTGTGACTCATCGCCTGCATTTGGTCTAGAAGTATACATACATACAGGATACATATATGTATACTTACAGGATATGCCTGACCAACATGGCTTCACAAGTTTTCGCTGGTTCATCTCTGGTAATGATAGGAAACTATATAGGCGTCTGGCTAGCGTTACAGGCAAGAGAGAGGGGGGTGTGGATACGTCTGGTCCTCCCTATCCCTCCCCACACCCTGACGAACGCCACACACAGCCCTAACGAAGCCCACTCACACACAAGTGAATATATACACCCCACCTCCACCCTTCTGCTTGGCCGAGTCACTGATATAAATCTTGCTTAAAAGACGTTGTCGGTAAGAGAATCTTTCTCTCACTCTCTCACCTTCTCTCTCACACCCCTCCCTCTCCCCCGGGTCATCTGGTACTCCTCACTGATCATTTGAGCGATAAACAGGTTTACATTTCATCCTCTGGCCGCCAGAGGGATGTTGTTAGGTGTCAGTGGTTGTTAACTCACTCTCTTGCTGTCGTTAGCTGACTCGGGGGTAACTAAGCTGAACTGAGGTCCAGCTTAAGACGGGAGTGTCTTTACTCGCTCTTGACTTAGTCTTTACTACATGTTCGTTTTTATTTTAATTACTAGTAAATAAGTACTTTTAAGTGTGAAGTGTTTAAGTGTTGAAGGTGTATGAAGAAGAAAGTGCTCGTTTTTATCTTACATAATGTGTTCTGTAGTAATTACGCAACGCAGCTAGTTTAGACTTAACGCGCAGGTGTTTATATATGGAAGCAAGTACCTACGGGCTCACCATAGCCCGTGCTACTTGGAACTGTTTGTTCCAAGTAGCGAATCTTTAACAACAATATCTGGAAGGAGCGGAGACATCTCCCGTCACGCAGGGTGCAGTCGCACCTCCACAGATCTCCAGTATCAGCTCTTGATACTGGTAATGGCTCAAAAGGGCCACCACTTACGGGCTATTCATGCCCGTGCCCACCTTTGGGTGGCTTAATCTTCAACAATCAATCAATCTGGATGGTTTTGCGATATTCTAAGCTGCCAGGTGTCTGAGGCAGTTGTGCTGCTCTAAGCTGTCGGAAAACTTGAGTATTCATTATATAACCCAGATACTTTTCAGAATATTTACAAACGTTTAGTATCAGACTGTACTAAATGCCACAAGTCTGACATATATCTATATATATTTCCCCTATTAAAGTTATTTTCACAAGTATTCCAGAGGAAGCCAAACATGTGACTGTATCACGTCTCCTGCTGGGAAATGCCCAGGTCTTCCAAGGACGCCCAATATATATATATCTGATGTTTACATTGTAAGACAGATCAAGAGGAAAACTTTAACTGATAGTACATTCCTGTTATTGAGGGACGCTGTCATCACCTTGAGGTGACCCTGTGGCTCAGTCGAGGTTGTAACCCGTTCTCGCACTTGCTTATAGTCAATATTTTGCTTATAAGTACATATGTGATATACTAATTTATTGTGAATATTTGAGTTTACCTGAAAAGCTGAATAGAAAACCACGACCTAACCTAACCTTCTTAGTATGTTAAGCATTTTATTGCTTCTTAATTACAATTAGTACTTAACCTATATAGTCAGTATTTTGCTTATGAATAAGTACATATGTGATATACTAATTTATTGTGAATATTTGAGTTTACCTGAAAAGCTGAATAGAAAACCACGACCTAACCTAACCTTCTTAGTATGTTAAGCATTTTATCGCTTCTTAATTACAATTAGTACTTAACCTATATAGTCAGTATTTTGCTTATGAATAAGTACATATGTGATATACTAATTTATTGTGAATATTTGAGTTTACCTGAAAAGCTGAATAGAAAACACCGACCTAACCTAACCTTCTTAGTATGTTAAGATAAGCATTTTATTGCTTCTTAATTACAATTAGTACTGAACTTATACCTATATTGATATTACAGTTTTATAAAAATAATAAAACAAAACTAAAATATTTAAATAAATTGTAAAGTAACTCAGGATATTGTCAAATTTTGTATAAAATCTCTATTGTTTAATAAAAGTGAAAAAGAAATTCCTAATATTTAAACCTTGTGTATAGCAAATCGGGAGGAAGAGTTACTACCTTGAAAAAAATATATAACTTGGAATATACCTTATATGTACTTATTCATAAGCAAATTATTGACTATAAGCAATAAGTCATAAATGTGCTGTCTTACACGAGAGCGAGTTGCAACATTAATCCACAAAACATGTCTCAATCTAGTTTTATAGTATAATCAAATAATTTTGATGAGTCTATCTGCGATAGACGGCATTATAGATGGTATACTGCAGTGTTTAGCATCCATTATATAACTCCTTAAATAATAGGTTTTGTCAATGAGCTTTAAGGCACCATCATCATATTTTCAAGAGGATTTGATTCTCCTTGTGTGGACGGAGAGGAAGAGTTGGTTCTTGATCATATCTGGGATGAGGTTCGAGGCTCTTAAGTGCTATAATCTTAAAGGTAATCTAAAAACAGACTGAGACAAATAATTACATGGAAAAATTATTAGTTGTAACAGTTATGAAATGGATTAGTAATTAGCTTACTGCCCCTGTTACCTAGCAGTAAAATAGGTACCTGGGTGTTAGTCAGCTGTCACGGGCTGCTTCCTGGGGGTGGAGGCCTGGTCGAGGACCGGGCCGCGCGGAACTAAAGCCCCGAAATCATCTCAAGATAACCTCAAGATAGCTTCAATAGTAATTAGTTGATAAAACTAATTAGTTAGAAAAGTAAGTAGCTGGGAAAGCACATAGCCCCTCTCCTGCGCCACGTAAGTCCACTACGGGCTCACCATAGCCCGTGCTACTTGGAACTTTTTGTTCCAAGTAGCGAATCTTAACTGGAAAAGCATCAGATTAGAACAGTAATTGACTGGAAGAGTAATTGTTTGAAAAGAACTCTTGGAATGAGAGACCGATTTACCTGATTTACCTGAGGGCTCACTAACCCTAGTGGCCTCGACGAGGACAGGAAGCCGGCGGCTTGTCGAAGACGAAGAGATGCCCATAGTCCTGTAGGAAGACGGGGGAGGATAATGCATTAAAAACCGACATAATTTTACTGGGAATAAAACCACACGGAAGGGCCGAGGTTTCCCCGTATATTTACAACTCTTTTTTTACATTGTTTTATGATGTAGAGAGTTCAAGAGTGTTGGTGTTGATGTAGAGAGTTCAAGAGTGTTGGTGTTGATGTAGAGAGCTCAAGAGTGCTGGGGTTGATGTAGAGAGCTCAAGAGTGCTGGCGTTGATGTAGAGAGCTCAAGAGTGCTGGTGTTGATGTAGAGAGCTCAAGAGTGCTGGCGTTGATGTAGAGAGCTCAAGAGTGCTGGTGTTGATGTAGAGAGCTCAAGAGTGCTGGCGTTGATGTAGAGAGCTCAAGAGTGTTGGTGTTGATGTAGAGAGCTCAAGAGTGCTGGTGTTGATGTAGAGAGCTCAAGAGTGCTGGCGTTGATGTAGAGAGCTCAAGAGTGCTGGTGTTGATGTAGAGAGCTCAAGAGTGCTGGTGTTGATGTAGAGAGCTCAAGAGTGCTGGCGTTGATGTAGAGAGCTCAAGAGTGTTGGTGTTGATGTAGAGAGCTCAAGAGTGCTGGTGTTGATGTAGAGAGCTCAAGAGTGCTGGCGTTGATGTAGAGAGCTCAAGAGTGCTGGTGTTGATGTAGAGAGCTCAAGAGTGCTGGCGTTGATGTAGAGAGCTCAAGAGTGCTGGCGTTGATGTAGAGAGTTCAAGAGTGCTGGCGTTGATGTAGAGAGCTCAAAGAGTGCTGGTGTTGATACAGAGAGCTCAAGAGTGCTGGCGTTAATGCAAAGAGCGTTCTGACCAATTATCAACCTTCAATAACCTGCCAAATATATCCAAGTCGATGCTCTCTTGTCCGGGAATGCGTACACATTGAGTTGCTGTCATTCAATCACGCACTCCCGTCTCACGCTCCTGTCTACGGGACGGGTTGAGGACATCAATGAAGACTGACAGAGCACTTGCAACTTACGGAAGATTAATGGAGATTAGCGGAAAATATGGAGATTAGCGGAAGATATGGAGATTGGCGGAAGATTGGAGATTAGCGGAAGATATGAAGATTAGCGAAAGATATGAAGATTAGCGAAAGATATGGAGATTAGCCTAAGATATGGAGATTAGCGGAAGATATGGAGATTAGCGGAAGATATGGAGATTAGCGGAAGATTAATGGAGATTAGCGGAAGATATGGAGATTAGCGGAAGATATGGAGATTAGCGGAAGATTAATGGAGATTAGCGGAAGATATGGAGATTAGCGGAAGATATGGAGATTAGCGGAAGATATGAAGATTAGCGGAAGATATGAAGATTAGCGAAAGATATGGAGATTAGCGGAAGATATGAAGATTAGCGGAAGATATGAAGATTAGCGAAAGATATGGAGATTAGCGGAAGATATGGAGATTAGCGGAAGATATGGAGATTAGCGGAAGATATGGAGATTAGCGGAAGATATGGAGATTAGCTGAAGATATGGAGATTAGTACTTAGGAAACAATCAGATGAAGTAGGCCTACTGGCCCACTACTGTCTCCAATCATATAGACCTGTAATTTATCAAGTTTGAAGGTGGTTGTTTACACTTGTGGCAGTTTGTAAACAATGTTTACAATCTGCTACACAGCAGGTTCGATCCATTCACATGAGATTCATCTTAAGTATGTAGGTTCCAATACTTTGTCTTCATTGTCTGTTTTTGATGACTATGTGGTATGATCTTGGGATATGTGTATGTGGTATGTCCCTGAGATATGGGTATGTGGTGTGACCCTGGGATATAGGTATGTGGCGTATCCTTGGGGCATCCCAAGCGTATATATATATCTCCCAGGATAACGTCTGGATTCATTGCGCCAGTCGACCTTCATCTGGAAAGGCGGGGACCAGGAGGTGGTGTAGGTGTACGTGGGCACGTATGGGGTAGAGTGGTGTAGGGCATACTGGAGTGTGTCGGCGGGCAGCTGTGTGCGGGTGTGACTAGGGGCATGTGCAGGCATGTCGCGGGGAATGATAATTATCCTCCACCGCACTTACGGACACTATGACAGTAGCAGTGAGTTGGGCATCACAGAACACAAGAACAGTGAGCTGGGCATCACAGAACACAAGAACAGTAAGCTGGGCATCACAGAACACAAGAACAGTGAGCTGGGCATCACAGAACACAAGAACAGTAAGCTGGGCATCACAGAACACAAGAACAGTAAGCTGGGCATCACAGAACACAAGAACAGTGAGCTGGGCATCAGAGAACACAAGAACAGTATGCTGGGCATCACAGAACACAAGAACAGTAAGCTGGGCATCAGAGAACACAAGAACAGTGTGTTGGGCATCACAGAACACAAGAACAGTAAGCTGGGCATCACAGAACACAAGAACAGTAAGCTGGGCATCACAGAACACAAGAACAGTGAGCTGGGCATCACAGAACACAAGAACAGTGAGCTGGGCATCACAGAACACAAGAACAGTGTGCTGGGCATCACAGAACACAAGAACAGTAAGCTGGGCATCACAGAACACAAGAACAGTAAGCTGGGCATCACAGAACACAAGAACAGTAAGCTGGGCATCACAGAACACAAGAACAGTAAGCTGGGCATCACAGAACACAAGAACAGTAAGCTGGGCATCACAGAACACAAGAACAGTAAGCTGGGCATCACAGAACACAAGAACAGTAAGCTGGGCATCACAGAACACAAAAACAGTGTGCTGGGCATCACAGAACACAAGAACAGTGAGCTGGGCATCACAGAACACAAGAACAGTAAGCTGGGCATCACAGAACACAAGAACAGTAAGCTGGGCATCACAGAACACAAGAACAGTAAGCTGGGCATCACAGAACACAAGAACAGTAAGCTGGGCATCACAGAACATCACAGAACACAAGAACAGTAAGCTGGGCATCATGGAACATCACAGAACACAAGAACAGTAAGCTGGGCATCACAGAACACAAGAACAGTAAGCTGGGCATCACAGAACACAAGAACAGTAAGCTGGGCATCACAGAACATCACAGAACACAAGAACAGTAAGCTGGGCATCACAGAACACAAGAACAGTAAGCTGGGCATCACAGAACACAAGAACAGTAAGCTGGGCATCACAGAACACAAGAACAGTGAGCTGGGCATCAGAGAACACAAGAACAGTATGTTGGGCATCACAGAACACAAAAACAGTAAGCTGGGCATCAGAGAACACAAGAACAGTGTGTTGGGCATCACAGAACACAAGAACAGTAAGCTGGGCATCACAGAACACAAGAACAGTAAGCTGGGCATCACAGAACACAAGAACAGTAAGCTGGGCATCACAGAACACAAGAACAGTGTGCTGGGCATCACAGAACACAAGAACAGTAAGCTGGGCATCACAGAACACAAGAACAGTAAGCTGGGCATCACAGAACACAAGAACAGTAAGCTGGGCATCACAGAACACAAGAACAGTGTGCTGGGCATCACAGAACACAAGAACAGTAAGCTGGGCATCACAGAACACAAGAACAGTAAGCTGGGCATCACAGAACACAAGAACAGTAAGCTGGGCATCACAGAACACAAGAACAGTAAGCTGGGCATCACAGAACACAAGAACAGTAAGCTGGGCATCACAGAACACAAGAACAGTAAGCTGGGCATCACAGAACACAAGAACAGTGTGCTGGGCATCACAGAACACAAGAACAGTGAGCTGGGCATCACAGAACACAAGAACAGTAAGCTGGGCATCACAGAACACAAGAACAGTAAGCTGGGCATCACAGAACACAAGAACAGTAAGCTGAGCATCACAGAACACAAGAACAGTAAGCTGGGCATCACAGAACATCACAGAACACAAGAACAGTAAGCTGGGCATCATGGAACATCACAGAACACAAGAACAGTAAGCTGGGCATCACAGAACACAAGAACAGTAAGCTGGGCATCACAGAACACAAGAACAGTAAGCTGGGCATCACAGAACATCACAGAACACAAGAACAGTAAGCTGGGCATCACAGAACACAAGAACAGTAAGCTGGGCATCACAGAACACAAGAACAGTAAGCTGGGCATCACAGAACACAAGAACAGTGAGCTGGGCATCACAGAACACAAGAACAGTAAGCTGGGCATCACAGAACACAAGAACAGTAAGCTGGGCATCACAGAACACAAGAACAGTAAGCTGGGCATCACAGAACACAAGAACAGTAAGCTGGGCATCACAGAACATCACAGAACATTAAACTGAACATCCGTGAACAACCTTGAACACATTATTAATCAGGTGGTCAGCTAAATATAGAACAAACTGAACAAACCAGCAACTTGTTATCATGCAGAGCTCGTCCAGGCGGATGTAAATAAGAACAGAGAATATAGAGCCAAGTGCTTGTCACAAGACCAATATAGAGCCAAGTGCTTGTCACAGGACCAATATAGAGCATCAGTGCTTGTCACAAGACCAATATAGAGCCAAGTGCTTGTCACAAGACCAATATAGAGCCAAGTGCTTGTCACGAGACCAATATAGAGCCAAGTTCTTGTCACAAGACCAATATAGAGCCAAGTGCTTGTCACGAGACCAATATAGAGCCAAGTGCTTGTCACAGGACCAATATAGAGCCAAGTGCTTGTCACGAGACCAATATAGAGCCAAGTGCTTGTCACGAGACCAATATAGAGCATAAGTGCTTGTCACAGGACCAATATAGAGCCAAGTGCTTGTCACAAGACCAATATAGAGCCAGGTGCTTGTCACAGGACCAATATAGAGCCAAGTGCTTGTCACAGGACCAATATAGAGCCAAGTGCTTGTCACGAGACCAATATAGAGCCAAGTGCTTGTCACAAGACCAATATAGAGCCAAGTGCTTGTCACAAGACCAATATAGAGCCAAGTGCTTGTCACAAGACCAATATAGAGCCAAGTGCTTGTCACAAGACCAATATAGAGCCAGGTGCTTGTCACAAGACCAATATAGAGCCAAGTGCTTGTCACAAGACCAATATAGAGCCAAGTGCTTGTCACAAGACCAATATAGAGCCAAGTGCTTGTCACAAGACCAATATAGAGCCAAGTGCTTGTCACAAGACCAATATAGAGCCAGGTGCTTGTCACAAGACCAATATAGAGCCAAGTGCTTGTCACAAGACCAATATAGAGCCAAGTGTTTGTCACAAGACCAATATAGAGCACTAGTGCTTGTCCTAAGACCAATATAGAGCCAAGTGCTTGTCACAAGACCAACATAGAGTCAAGTGCTCTATGTATGCAGCCAAGGCATATCAGTTCACTGTGCACGCACAAAATCGATTTTAGTAAATATTATCTGTTGAGCAGTAGATACACTACCACCATCGACCCATTAGATAACCGTATGTAACTGCTCCGCTCACCTAATACGTCATATTGTAGACGGAGGTTATCTTGAGATGATTTCGGGGCTTTAGCGTCCCCGTGGCCCGGTCCTCGACCAGGCCTCCACCCCCAGGAAGCAGCCCGTGACAGCTGACTAACTCCCAGGTACCTATTTTACTGTTAGGTAACATTATCGACAAATCCGTTAAAAAATGGGAAGTATTAGTAAAAATGAAAGCGCCTTAATATTGACGTTTTCTATGCATCGAGCTGGGTAGGGTTGGGTTGTTTCTAGTTAGACAAAACAGTTGCATTTGTTACGGAGTTGTAAATCGAGAGAAATGGCCTGAAAATTGGGTAGCCATTTTCTTAGTTTATATGTAAATTTCCTGAATCATTTTACAATGTATTTTATTTCTGACCATTGAACCTCTTGGACGTAGGTTCGAATCCTCGTCACGGCCCTTGTGGATTTGTTCTGACCATTGTCATCTGACTTAAACATGGTCTGAGAAGATGGGACATGTACGAGATCACATTTAATTGTTCGGAAAGGTGTAATTACCCAACTTTAAGGTTCCCAAATTGGCTGACAACACTAGTTTGGTTCAGTTCCCCGAACTGTGACTCTGTGTTTCCCATCTGTGAGGTATTCCCAGAGCCATTCAGCGCGGACATGTCTTCCGGTGTCTTCAAGTTTATATAGATACGTTTTGTGGGAAACTGTCTCACGGTGTCTGCTTTATGCAGACAGTAAGTCACAACAGCTTGGCTGAAACAAAACCCAACCCACATATATGGCATGAAAGTAAGGACGTTTCGGTCCGTGGTTGACCCCTTGTGTAATGACGTCTCTGTCTCCTTGTATATCTGTATTATTTGCAGATTCCTCAGGTTGGGCAGCATCTGTAGTGTCTAGTCTGGCCTCAGGCCGAGCTTGGGGAGTAGAAGAACTCCTGAAATCCTCTACAGGTAACTCCAGGTATGCACTCTGCAATGATGCACTGAGGACCTTCATAACGGGGTTGCTTCTTCATTCAGAACTTATAGTCAGATTTCGTGTAATTATTTTTGGCGTTGTTACGTTTAGATGTTACAGGAAGTAATTTGCCGTCACTTGTACATTTCTGGCCAGTCCTTCACGTCGTGGTTCGTCGGCTCCAGTCTTGTGTGTTTGGTCGACGACCTTGTTGATGACTTCCTAGTTATTGATAGTTTTAGTGTATTGTTTGGTGGACCGTAGTTGTGCTTGCGGGGGTTGAGATCTGGCTCTTTGGTCCCGCCTCTCAACCGTCAATCAACAGGTGTACAGGTTCCTGAGCCTATTGGGCTCTATCATATCTACACTTGAAACTGTGTATGGAGTCAGCCTCCACCACATCACTGCCTAATGCATTCCATTTGTCAACCACTCTGACACTAAAAAAGTTCTTTCTAATATCTCTGTGGCTCATTTGGGCACTCAGTTTCCACCTGTGTCCCCTTGTGCGTGTTCCCCTTGTGTTAAATAGACTGTCTTTATCTACCCTATCAATTCCCTTCAGAATTGTGTGTGTGTGTGTGTGTGTGTGTTTACCGTGGGGCTTTGCTGTAATACCAGGTCTTATCTAGCCTCGATAAAGATACTAGAAAGTCAAATATACTTCCTATCCTCCCTCCATTATCACAGTGACGCCACGCTCCACCCCTAAGGGTGAGTTCCCGCCCTCACTTGACCAAGAAATGACCTCTATAGCCTGAGCCTTGTTTCAGGAGAGTCGTTTAGAGTGCCTGGTGGAGATGACCTTCGACCTCATGGTAACTCATAAGTGATTTTGTGCCATTAACCTTAACTAATTGACATGAGGTGTTAGATATCAATAACAGGCTCTTAGTGAGATATATTGAAATATTCCATCTTTTAGGATTGTGATTGCTGTTATAGATGATGTCAAGACTTTGGTTATCATAAGAATTTCAGACCCCACACAATCAATAATGATGACATTATAGACTTTTAATGTGTTTTATAATGTAAGTTTTATATTCGTGGTCACTGGCAAGGCCTGACTTAAATAGCATGCATCTTATGCATAGGATAGCACAGCATAGGTTAGCTAAACTATGTATAGGATACATAGGATAGCATGTATTCTAACGTTTATACTCGTCTTGCCTGAATAAATAGTTGTACTCACCTTGCCTGAGTACATAGTTGACTCACCTCATTGTGAGGTGAGTCAGCTATGTACTCAGCTATGTACATTACCACTTTGTGCTTCCACTCTCCATAAACAGTTTCAAGTGTAGATATGATAGAGCCCAATAGGCTCAGGAACCTGTACACCAGTTGATTGACAGTTGAGAGGCGGGACCAAAGAGCCAGAGCTCAACCCCCGCAAGCACAACTAGGTGAGTACTGTAAGCAATATCACTCACGCACTCATCACGACAATGAATATCATGAGTGAAGATAGAAGCCATAAAGAGTGAAGATGAGCTACTCACTATGCCTTGCGTGAGTACCACACACAATAACCACAAACAATTACCACTAAACTACCAGCATAAAATGGAACGATCCATTTGGATGAACTTCTAAAGAATTGGCCAATATTCCACAACGCTAATCATCAAACGCTAGGGGCCTCGTAGCCTGGTGGATAGCGCGCAGGACTCGTAATTCTGTGGCGCGGGTTCGATTCCCGCACGAGGCAGAAACAAATGGGCAAAGTTTCTTTCACCCTGAATGCCCCTGTTACCTAGCAGTAAATAGGTACCTGGGTGTTAGTCAGCTGTCACGGGCTGCTTCCTGGGGATGGAGGCCTGGTCGAGGACCGGCCCGCGGGGACACTAAAGCCCCGAAATCAACTCAAGATAACCAGGGTCGGGTAGTCAGGTTCAGACGAATCACCGAGATCTATGCCTGTAAGAATGTTTGTCCGAGAGGTTGGGTGTGTGGAACTACTGGCGAAACCTCTACATCTTTCTGTAATCATGGCAGTTTTGTTTACATTTATTGCAAGGTGACCGAATCACTTTGGGTGGACGGTAGAGCGATGGTCTCGCTTCATGCGGGTCGGTGTTCAATCCCCGACTGTCCAAGTGGTTGGGACACCATTCCTTTCCCTCCGGCCCATCCCAAATCCTTATCCTGATTTCTTCCAAGTGTTATATAGTCGAAATGGCTTGGCGCTTACTCCTGAGAGCTCCCTTCCCATTGCTAGGCCTGAATAGGCCTAAGCCAGAGAAATATCTGATGCCTCTAAATTATAGTTTCCATAGTTGGTGTGGTCCTCGGCCCTTAATGGCCATTTAACTTCACCTTCTATCTTTTAACATTTCTCCAAAATTTGCATAATTTTACAGTTCGGCGAATTAAAAATACAATTAAAATTATAATTACTCAGATTCATAATAATCTGGCGAAGTGATATTCAAAGGTAAACATAGTGTATATTATGGTCCCCACACGCGCGCACGCACGCACGCACGCACGCACACACACACACACACACACACACACACACACACACACACACACACACACACACACACACACACACACTAACAAGAGGTCAGCCATCTTTTAGTCGCGATCTTTGCTCGCTCTTTTATATGCAAATGAGGGCTATTAGGTGTGGCGGCCGGCATAATGTGTTAACGCTCCAGGGCCCCGGGTCCGGCGGCCTCCTCCCCCTTCACAAGTTTACCCATTAAATGGGTTATTTAATCCATTATATACCAGTGGTGTTATACCAGTGGTGTTATACCAGTGGTGTGAGGTAACACAATGGGTAAATACAATACTTTGAATATATTCTTATAAGCTATATCAGCAAATCTAATATTAGATTTTTCAACTATATATTGTTCTATTTTTTCAGTTATATCTTATACTCTAGTTAGGCCCCTTTAAGATTTTGTAATTCAGGGCTAGTCTGGGTACTGTAGAATGGACATAAATTCACTTAAATGCGTCCAAAGAAGGATCCAAGATGGCAAAATAGGATGACAAAATTAATCCTAAAAATTGGAAACTTTCCACGTGAAGAATGATTAAAAATGCAAAACTTACATTCTATAGGAAGGCGAAGAGTAGAGGCGTGAATGAAGTATATTCATGGATGAAAGTGCATAACACTTCTAAATGAATATATACAAAATAGAACACGAAACTGTGGATATAAATGGGTTGATATGTTTAAATTTGGGAAAGACCTGGGTAAATACTGGTATGGTAACACTTGCTGATTAAAATTTGGGAAGGACCTGGGTAAATACTGGTTTTGTAACAGTTGCCTATTTATTACCGGGTAATATAATAGACGGTGGGATCAGTGGATTGTTTCAAGCGTAGGTTTGACATATATGATGTAAATGAGCCACAGAGATGTCGGGATTACACACAGAAATCACAATAGCGTGATGCATCAAACGAACAAATCCACAAGGGCCGTGACGAGGATTCGAACCCTCGTCACGGAAGCCAACTCTATTTAAAAATGAGATGATAGAACAACACATTAATAGTTATCATATTAGACAACCGGCGACCGGAAAGACGGCCGGCCGGGGACATGATCACCACATTCAAGATTCTCAAGGGAATTGATAGGGTAGATAAAGACAGGCTATTTAACACAAGGGGCACACGCACTAGGGGACACAGGTGGAAACTGAGTGCCCAAATGAGCCACAGAGATATTAGAAAGAACTTTTTTAGTGTCAGAGTGGTTGACAAATGGAATGCATTAGGCAGTGATGTGGTGGAGGCTGACTCCATACACAGTTTCAAGTGTAGATATGATAGAGCCCAATAGGGTCAGAAATCTGTACACCTGTTGATTGACAGTTGAGAGGCGGGACCAAAGAGCCAGAGCTCAACCCCCGCAAGCACAACTAGGTGAGTACACACACACACACACACACACACACACACACACACACACACACACACACACACACACACACACACACACACACACACACACACACACAACAGCGTTGTTAAAGCTACCTAAACACACAGTTTTAAATATAACCAAACAGCACAAAAACATATCAATACTCAGTAGCGAGGCTGGAATCTGGGAGGACATCTTGGAGAGTACACAGCTTTGTGGAGTACTCTCCAAGTACACCACAATGGTGCACTTGGAGAGTACAATGTATGCTGGGGTAGCGAGCGAAACCCCGGCCACCCAGCCTCACCACGGCTCTCCAAAACTTTGTTTAATCGTCAATTCCTGTCACCATCTGGGTGACAAACAGTTCTGTCAGTCGGGTTACTGATAATACACAATACTTTCCCTCTGGCGAATGGATAGGGTGGAGTGTCAGAGCAGCTTCCCCCTCTCACTATCTCTCCCCCTATCTCCCTTTGAATGAGATGTAGACTTCAAAACCCCATTTTTGCACCAATGAACCCCTACCTTGAGGTTACCTTGAGGTGCTTCCGGGGATTAGCGTCCCCGCGGCCCGGTCGTCGACCAGGCCTCCTGGTTGCCGGACTGATCAACCAGGCTGTTGGACGCGGCTGCTCGCAGCCTGACGTACCCCACAGGAGAGCAAGAAATGCGGGTGGTACACGCACAAGGAGACACAGGTGTAAGCCCAGTACCTAAATGAACCACAGACACATTAGAAAGAATTATATTTTCGCGTCAGTAGCTAACAGGTGTAATGCATTAGGCAGTGATGTGGTGGAGGCTGAATCCATACACAGCTTCACATATAGATATGATAGAGCCGAGCAGGTTCACGAAACTGCTCCTTAATTTAGAGTCGAGGACCAAATCGCCGAAGCTTACTCCCCGCAAGCACGATTGAGAACGGAAAGTTAACCGGATGTATAGGTCTATATAATGGAGCCGGATATACAAGGATACAAAATGGAGCCGGATATACGGGGATATTTAATGGAGCCGGATATACAAGGATATATAATGGAGCCGGATATACGGGGATATTTAATGGAGCCGGATATATAATGGAGCCGAATATACAAGGATATATAATGGAGCCGGATATACAAGGATATATAATGGAGCCGGATATACAAGGATAAATAATGGAGCCGGATATACATGGATATATAATGGAGCCGGATATACAAGGATATATAATGGAGCCGGATATATAATGGAGTCGGATATACAAGGATATATAATGGGGCCGGATATACAAGGATATATAATAGATGTAATATGACAAAGCCAATACATGTAAATGAGACAAAGGGAATAGGAATTAAATATGCACATTTAAATAAATTCCTGATACAGTAATACAACGACATAATTGGGTAGTTCCCTCGTATACCCGCTTGAAGGGGCATATAAGGGGCACCCTGGCACGTGTGTGACGACACATGTGAAGACACACACACCTGTAATTATTCTGCAGGTATCCCGTGTCGTCATAAGGGACCCGGGATGTAATATATTGTATAACTGCGTATTCCAGTAGTCAACCCGTTCTCGCACTTTCATATATATGAAAGTGACCTATTATAACCTATTATAGGTATAGGTTAAGTAATAATTGTAATTAAGAAGCATTAAGATGCTTATCTTAACATACTAAGAAGGTTAGGTAAGGTCGGTGTTGTCTATGAAGCTTTTCAAGGTAAACTAGTTTGTTTAGTATGTCAAATATGCACGTATTTAATAAGTCAATATTGACTGTAAGAAAGTGCGAGAACGGGTTGCAGTAGTGTGAGCAGGCGGCTCCACTAGTATGTTGCATCACCACTGAAGAAAAAGATAAGAAATATATAGAAGATTCATGTTAGAATCATTATCTTAAATTTTATATATATTTGGGATTTGTTTTGCTCACGTGGTCCTACGAACTGAGGTGATTGGATGAAATATCTATGCCCAAGCTTACCACCAAGTGCCGTCGGGTCGTTGGGGAATATAGCCACGGCTACCAATGACTTTTGTACAGTCATGGTGGTCAAGTGGTTAAGGAACTAGGTATGCCATGTTCCATAGTGCTCCTGGCTGTCTGGGTTCGAATCCTTCTGGGGTATGGGGGTGTGAAATTGTCAATTGCATATATATATATATATATATATATATATATATATATATATACGGATGCCAATACCAAGATAACGTTTATCTAATAGTGAAAATAGTGATATTTCAATCTAACCACAACGTTTAATTGCAACAATTAAGTTGTAACAACGTCGTTTTAACGCCGTACGTGCACTGGGAAACCAGTGTAAACCCACAGTCTACCTCTAACGACATAAACCCACGAGATAAATACCATCCAAGTTTACCACACTCACACAAATATATATATACCAACACCACATCAATGACAACAATTAAGGACAGTTTCACTGTTGCCAACATCATACAACTAAGAGATTGGCGAATCACCTGGAACTTGGCGCCAAAATTGGCAGCTATGCAAGGGGAAGATCTTGGCTTGGTCTCTACCGCCCTGTTCAAGTTACTGTGGTCACTGTTGAGGGGTCTGTGGTCACTGTTGAGGGGCCTGTGGTCACTGTTGGTGTGTTTGTGGTCACTGTTGGTGTGTTTGTGGTCACTGTTGGTGTGTGTGTGTGGTCACTGTTGATGTGTGTGTGTGGTCACTGTTGATGTGACTGTAATCACTGTTGATGTGACTGTAATCACTGTTGATGTGACTGTAATCACTGTTGATGTGACTGTAATCACTGCTAACAACATATAGTGACTAACCAGCTTGTCACAAACTACAGAGCCCTCCATACAGTCTAGGGGGCATGTGTATACACCTGGATATACATATGTATGTGGGCACATGCTGGGTGTGTAGCATGGGGGAGAGGGGGGGCAGGGTTGACTAAAAGTTAAGTATAGATGAGTCTGGTGTGGGCGTGGATGGGTGATCAGGTTACCTTGACAGTGTGGGAGGCCAGGTGTGTAGTGGTACACCCAACACACTTACACATACACACCTGACTATACACAACGCCCAGAAATAGACGATTTATTAACAACTTGTGTCTCTGTTTTTCTTTAGTCATTATATTACAGTTCAGAAAGTCGATTGGTGGCTTTCAATTTAGAAGTCACCTCTGACTAATTAGACACACGTGGCTCCTTGGCTAACTGCCAGAGCTAATATTAATCTCCAGGTGTATTGATCCTGTTTGCTGCGTAGATTGTGTTCAAGTTGTTAGTGAACAATTCCAGTTGGTGATTAGAGTTGAATGATAGTTATGGGGGAAGAGTCTTTATGGAGTCATTCATTGAGGACATTCAGTAATCTAAATATCTTTTGAATGTTCTAAATGTTGCAATATATTTAGATGTGTTGAATATAGCAATACTTCATTTAGAAGAGGTTAAACGTGTACAGAGATCTGAAAGCAATAAGGAAAGCATTTTGAAAGAGGAAAGTACTTCAAGGCAATGGCAATTTTTGTTGTAATAAGTCTATGTACTTGTGTACAACTCAGTACATATGTAGTGATTGTACACACACACACACACACACACACACACACACACACACACACACACACACACACACACACACACACACACACACACACACACACACACACACACAGCTAGGGGCCTCGTAGCCTGGTGGATAGCGCGCAGGACTCGTAATTCTGTGGCGCGGGTTCGATTCCCGCACGAGGCAGAAACAAATGGGCAAAGTTTCTTTCACCCTAAGTGCCCCTGTTACCTAGCAGTAAATAGGTACCTGGGAGTTAGTCAGCTGTCACGGGCTGCTTCCTGGGGTGTGTGTGTGTGGTGTGGAAAAAGAAGTAGTTAGTAAACAGTTGATTGACAGTTGAGAGGCGGGCCGAAAGAGCAAAGCTCAACCCCCGCAAAAACACAACTAGTAAACACAACTAGTAAACACACACACACACACACACACACACACACACACACACACACACACACACACACACACACACACACACACACACACACACACCTACCTGGTAGCTTCCTGAGTCACTGCCTCAGTATTCAAACTCTGCTAATCAAACAACATAAGAACAAAGGCAACTGCAGAAGGCCTATTGGCCCACACGAGGCAGCTCCTATTTATAACCACCCAATCCCACTCATATACATGTCCAACCCGCGCTTGAAACAATCGAGGGACCCCAACACCACCACGTTACGCGGTAATTGGTTCCACAAATCAACAACTCTGTTACCGAACCAGTATTTACCCAGGTCTTTTCTAAATCTAAACTTATCCAATTTAACGCCATTGTTCTCTCTCCCACTCATATGAGACTAATCATCTTCAGCACAATTACTGAACACCAATCTTTAACAGATTGGAGTCTATCGTGGAACACATCTTTACAATCTATCTTATATTTGAATTTTTGTTTAAATAGTTTTAAATCCTGAATTCTAGACAGTTCCTGTTATTGATCATCCCGTCTATTGTGACAGTAAACAGGAACATTGCTGAAACATTGCAAATTATTGCAATTTAAAATTCCAGGATCATTGCAGAAACATCTGTCTAAACTGGTCAACAATGGTCAGAATTGTATTACAATTTAGTATTTTAATGTTATATGAATATATTACATGTCTTATATATAGCATATAGTGGTGTATAAGTTCTTTTATATACTCCTACACTATAGTACTATATAGTAGCATATAGTTCAATATAATGACCTAGGGTCAGTTATTTACCGTTTCATATTTGAATTTGAATTTGAATTTGAATAGGCTTCCAGAACGTTCTCGTCCGTTTAATTTCATTTATTAGTTTCTTAGACTAAATAAGTTGTTTTGTCTGCCTCGTTCGACTGTTCCTTAATATGAATGTTGTCTTTATAGGTTCTTTATTAATATCCCCTCTCCCCCTTCCTAGTATCTTGTACGTCGTGGTGATGTCTCTCTCATTTCTTCTTTTAGTCTCATGAGATCCATCTCTCCCAGTGTGTGTGTGTGTGTGTGTGTGTGTGTGTGTGTGTGTGTGTGTGTGTGTGTGTGTGTGTGTGTGTGTGTGTGTGTGTGTGTGTTCACCCAGACACACACACACACACATACATATCACATGTAGGCACTTCTGACTCTTGCTCAAGTTATAGAGCAGAGCTGGGGTCCAGGGCTGGGGTGGGGGGGGGGGGGGGAGTTGACCCCACAGTGGGGTCCAGGCCTGGTAAAGTTGACCCCACTCACTCTCCATTACCCCAGAGGCCAGTGAGACTCTCCACACCTCACACTACACCCTCACAGTTCTCCTCTCACTTGCTATAACACATTTCTTAAGTTATATTTCTGAATTTCACTGCTAAGATACACTGAAGTAACTCTCCTGCACGCTATCGACCCGCGTGCCTCTAAGATATCAATGTCTAAGATATCAGCGTCTACGATATCAGCGTCGAAGATATCAGCTTCTAAGATATCAACTATGATAGATTCCGGTGATGTTATCTTGAGCGGAGTCGAATATAACTCAAGATCAACTCTAAATGTTAGATTAGAACGTTATCTTGAGATGATTTCGGGGTTTAGTGTCCCCGCGGCCCGGTCCTCGTCCAGGCCTCCACCCCCAGGAAGCAGCCCGTGACAGCTGACTAACTCCCAGGTACCAATTTTACTGCTAGGTAACAGGAACATCAGGGTGATAGAAACTCTGCCCATTGTTTCTCGCCGGCGCCCAGGATCGAACCCTGGACCACAGGATTACGCGCCCAGTGTTCTGTCCGCTCAGCCACCGGCTCCCCTTAAACAAAGTTAGTTCAAAGTATTCTTCAAAACTCAATGTTTTTCATATTAAACCAACTCACAAGTTTAAAGAAGTGATTTTTAAAGATGTTTTTAAATATGACATTTTCAGATAGTTAATTTTGAAACTTTTGATATCCACAAACAACATGAAACAAACAGTTTAGAATAAAGGAAACATAGGGAGACACAGCCCCGCTCCTGTGCCAGGTAAGTCCACTCCGGGATCACCATAGCCCGTGCTACTTGCCCCGCTCCTGTGCCGGGTAAGTCCACTCCGGGATCACCATAGCCCGTGCTACTTGCCCCGCTCCCGTGCCAAGTAAGTCCACTACGGGATCACCATAGTCCGTGCTACTTGCAACTTGTTCCGAGTAGCTGAATCTATAACAACAACAAAGGAAGCGCGTTTGTTAATTTGCATGACCATTAACGCGGTCAACACCTTGTTATAAATCCCACGACTCACATTAACCAATAAGAACTCTTTAAAGTGAAGAACATGAATAACAGAGCCAAAGACGTGATCAGCAATTCAGATACATGTCCCTTTGTAATTATATATTGGGTTAATGACAGTTTCAGTACTGGACCCTTCACACACGAGGGAGAAAGTAGGAGTCCATCAGTACCTGTCATTGGTCATGCATGACTTAGGAGGACAATAATCTCGATCCAGATAATACTAACTCATCTCATGTTGTCTTTAGTATCCAGAAACTTGTAGGTCAGGATTCTCTGAAAGTTTTAGCAGGACGTCTCGTGATTTAGTAAGTGTGAGGGCCTCTGGCTACACTCTCCAAGTGTTGGGGTGAGTGTGTTGACCAGGGAGAGTGTAAACTCAGTGTAGAGTCTCTGCTCTACACTACGGGATCACCATAGCCCGTGCTACTTGGAACTTTTTGTTCCAAGTAGCAAATCTTAAACAACAACATCTGCTCTACACTGCCCAAGTGTTGGGGTGAGTGTTGATCAGGGAGAGTGTAAACTCAGTATACTCTGTTCCACTTATTTACGACTCTGAGACCGAACAAACATCTTTCTAACATCTCTGTGAGTCATCTGTGTTTCCAGTTTCCAATTATGTCTTCTCGTCCTACTGTTCCTTAAAAAAATCTCCTATATCTACTTTGTCAATCCTTTTTTAGTATCTTGTACGTCGTTATTATGTCTGCCCCATTCTTTCCCTCAGTCTTTCTTATAGCTCAGTCCTCTTTGCTCAGGCTCCAGTTTTGAGGCATATTTTTGGACCTTTTCTAGTTTTTTGTGCTTTTTAGGGCAAGGGTTCCAGGCTGGTGCAGCATACACAATAATATGTCTCACAAAGGCTGTATACAGTGAGGGGTATGTGTATATTCACCTAGTTGTACTTGCGGGGGTTGAGCTCTGGCTCTCTGGTCCCGCCTCAACTTTGTTCTGGCCTGTGTGAGCACAAGCAAGGAGAACATTTACCTTGAACCAGGCACATGATTCCAGGAGGAGAGAAAGTTACTCTGCCTGTTATGCAGGCCACAGCTGTATGATCATACATCTGTGTTGCAACACCCCCCCCCCATCCTTGCCTCTCATGATGCATGCAATATTAAACACTTTATACAATAATATTGAAAAGTATACCGTTAATATTGTTTAATAGGAAGATCTGGTTTGATCTCTCTTTGCAACATTGAGAGACGTCTTTTGTGTCTCATGATGTCTCCTACAACTGTTCTCACATATGTGGTGAGAACGCCACATATATATATATGTGGCGTGGCTAGTGTCATATGTATATCCCCTGCCCCTTCCCCCCTTTCCCTACAACAGACTGTAGCCTATACTGGATACAGACTGTATCCTATAGTGGATACAGACTGTACCCTATACCGGATACAGACTGTACCCTATACCGGATACAGACTGTACCCTATACCGGATACAGACTGTACCCTATACCGGATACAGACTGTATCCTATAGTGGATACAGACTGTACCCTATACCGGATACAGACTGTACCCTATACCGGATACAGACTGTACCCTATACCGGATACACACTGTACCCTATACCGGATACAGACTGTACCCTATACCGGATACAGACTGTACCCTATACCGGATACAGACTGTATCCTATAGTGGATACAGACTGTACCCTATACCGGATACAGACTGTACCCTATACCGGATACAGACTGTACCCTATACCGGATACAGACTGTATCCTATACTGGATACAGACTGTACCCTATACCGGATACAGACTGTACCCTATACCGGATACAGACTGTACCCTATACCGGATACAGACTGTACCCTATACCGGATACAGGCTGTACCCTATACCGGATACAGACTGTACCCTATACCGGATACAGACTGTACCCTATACCGGATACAGACTGTACCCTATACCGGATACAGGCTGTACCCTATACCGGATACAGGCTGTACCCTATACCGGATACAGACTGTACCCTATACCGGATACAGGCTGTATCATTCACTGGACACAAAGTGTATGTAAGTTTAATATTCTTGGCCACTCTCGCGACACAATGTTATTCAGACTTTCTCAAGGAAGACTTGTCACAAGACTTATCACAAGACTCGGGCAAGTCTGACGTCAGTCTCCTAAGACTCACGTGTCTGATCAGTCAGGTGAAAGCCTTAATGTTAGGCTTACTGGGGCTCTTCCTCTTTACTGGCTCTGATGTCGTATTTCTTACGATGTCTTGGGCTCTGACGTCGTATTTGTTACGATGTCTTGGCTCTGACGTCGTATTTGTTACGATGTCTGAGCTGTGACGTCGTATGTCTCGATGATTGATCGAGGAATGATGTAAAGGCTTCGTAATGGTTGCTGAATGGTGGTCCTGCTGGTTGCCGTCCTAACTAGCGTCTTAACTATTGAGGGGACCTCGCTAATGGTAGTTACCTGGGGCCAGATTCACGAAGCAGTTACGCAAACACTTACGAACCTGGAGCCTGATTCACGAAGCAGTAACGCAAGCACTTACGTCGGATAACGTAAGTGCTTGCGTTACTGCTTTGCCAACCTAACCGGTAGTACTCGGGGCTCTGGTTGACTTTACAACACTTAGAGTTGCAATGTAGGATTCAATCCGTTTTCCTTTTGGCATACAGGATTAATGGACAATTTTCCTTGTGTAGAAATTTCCCCAGATACCTGGGGATTATTCCCGGAAAATTCCTTAGAATTCCTTAGAAGAACTAATCATGATTTATCTTAACTATTCACATAAGAACTAACATGAAAGTAGGTATATTCTGGCTGATTCCTGATAGCCTCTATATGGAGCCGGTCGGCCGAGCGGACAGCACGATGGATTTGTGATTTGGGTTCGATCCCAGGCGCCGGCGAGAAATAATGGGCAGAGTTTCTTTCACTCTATGTCCCTGTTTCCTAGCAGTAAATAGGTACCTGGGTGTTAGTCAGCTGTCACGGGCTGCTTCCTGGGGGTGGAGGCCTGGTCGAGGACCGGGCCGCGGGGACACTAAGCCCCGAAATCATCTCAAAATAACCTCAAGATAGCCAGTCATTTTCACTCTTATATCTATATCCATTATTTTTATAACTTGCTAAAATATTAGACTCAGTAATGCTATCTTGAGGTTATCTTGAGATGATTTCGGGGCTTTAGTGTCCCCGCGGCCCGGTCCTCGACCAGGCCTCCACCCCCAGGAAGCAGCCCGTGACTGCTGACTAACACCCAGGTACCTATTTACTGCTAGGTAACAGGGGCATAGGGTGAAAGAAACTTTGCCCATTGTTTCTCGCCGGCGCCTGGGATCGAACCCAAGACCACAGGATCACAAGTCCAGTGTGCTGTCCGCTCGGCCGACCAGCTCCCTCGGCCAAGCTAGGTGCTAGCGTGGAATGTGTTCCTCTAGTCGACAGTTTTTCTAAATTTTAAATTTTAATTGGAATTTTTGTATATTTGAGACTTGAGATTTGTAACTTGTGTGTCAAGATTTAATTCCCTTCAAGATGTCCTTTCTGTCCTCCTTGTGTGGGTTACTCACTTGTAAACTTCAGTATTATCTTCGCTTGTTCAGTGTCTCTCAAGAGAATATTAAGTTTTTCTAACATTTCTTCATAAAAATTTAATTTAATTTTAATACAGTCTCCGTGGTGTAGTGGTAAGACACTCGCCTGGCGTTCCGCGAGCGCTGTGTCATGGGTTCGTATCCTGGCCGGGGAGGATTTACTGGGCGCAATTCCTTAACTGTAGCCTCTGTTTAACTCAACAGTAAAATGTGTACTTGGATGAAACAACGATTCTTCGCGGCAGGGGATCGTATTCCAGGGACCATAGGATTAAGGACTTGCCCGAAACGCTACGCGTACTAGTGGCTCTACAAGAATGTAACAACTCTTGTATATATCTCAAAAAAAAAAAAAAAAAAAAAATTCTAGGTCATATCGCTGTCTTCTTACGTTGAATGATCGTGAGAATTTAGAGCCAATCTCTGTACAAGATGCTCCACTTGAGTCAGGTTATCTTGAGATGATTTCGGGCCTTAGCGTCTCCGCGGCCCGGTCCTCGACCAGGCCTCCTTTTTTGTTACACAACCTCCAGGAAGCAGCCCGTAGCAGCTGTCTACTCCCAGGTACCTATTTACTGCTAGGTGAACAGGAGGCGTTAGGGTGAAAGAAACTCTGCCCATTTTGTCTCCGCTTCCACCCGGGATCGAACGATAGTGATTATTTGTGTAGACTTATATCCTCACATCCATCTGACAAGCAAGGGGGAATGAAACAAGGAGATTGAACACCGTAGAGTTTCTGTCGTCTAAGAAACGACAGAAAGTATAAAAAAAACAGAAAGTATAGGTATCCCCATCTCTGCTGTCAAAACTGTATTGGTCCAAACATTCAGATCTGATAGGAAAGAACTTACTGACTCCCAACGACCTGAAAGTACTAGTATAAAAAGCTATGATTTGTTCAGATCTGAAACCTACATCTATGGACAGCACAAAACGTCCGCTAGACTGTGCGACACAGTGGTTGCAAGGATCAGGTTGGGTTACCGTTACCTGTGGCAGGTGGCTGCAGGTGACGGGTCTCCCAATCCTGAGCACTCCAGTTGCAAACTCTGTGAGCAGGAACTACGGCATGATCTCCCGCACTACATCACTGAATGCCCAGTTATTAGACCTTTCAGACCAGTTGGCATGAGGTACCTGGAGCTTTGCAATTACTTTATTCACTCTCGTATTCCTGAAGATATCCTCACAGTATACCCAAAATTTGCCAGTGCAGGCTATTAAACACATGGCTCTGTATGACTAACCATCCTGCGAGATGAGGACTTGTATTACCACTGCTACCTTATTCAATCTTGTGTTGTTGATATCCTCAAAATGCATCCGGAGTCTGCCAGTGCAGACCGCTTATCACATGCCTCTGTATGACTAACCATCCTGTGTGATGGGGATTTTTTAGCATCACCTAGTTAGCTTTTTTGACACACTGTACTCCACTTCATATAGTCTAGGGTAGCTGCACTAATGCACATGTACTTCATAACTTAATAAAAAAAAAAAGAAAAAAAAAGAAAGTATAGTCCAGTGTTATCTTTAGTGTCCCCGCGGGCCGGTCCTCGACCAGGCCTCCACCCCCAGGAAGCAGCCCGTGACAGCTCACTAACACCCAGGTACCTATTTTACTGCTAGGTAACAGGGGTATAGGGTGAAAGAAACTCTGCCCATTGTTTCTCGCCGGCGCCCAGGATCGAACCCGGGACCACAGGATCACAAGTCCAGCGTGCTGTCCGCTCGGCCGACCGGCTCTCACTTGCCTACTTGCATATATACCACAGTATCTGTGTTACTAAAAGAATGCTCCTATATCATCCTTATAAGCACTCCGATCTCTCGCCTTCCCAACAAGTCCACTACGGGCTCACCATAGCCTGTGCTACTTGGAACTTCTTGTTCCTGGTAGCGAACCAGGGGCCAGATTCTCGAAAGCACGTACGAACGTGTACATCTTTCCTCAATCTTTGACGGCTTTGGTTACATTTATTAAACAGTTTACAAGCAGGAAAACTTCCCAATCAACTGTTGTTATTGTTATAAACAGCCTCCTGGTGCTTCGGAGCTCATTAACTGTTTAATAATTGTAAACAAAGTCGCCAAAGATCGAGAAAAGATGTAAACGTTCGTAAGTGCTTGCGTAAGTGCTTTCGTGAATCTGGCCCCAGGGTAACACACATGGTCCAGCACCAACACAAGTATAACCACAGTGTTGGTTACACCATCTACACCTGCGTCACACAGGTGGAAGGATTGACATGGAAAGCAGCAGATAATCAATCTAATAACACATGCAAATATCTAACATGTTTTCGTGCTGGGTTCAACAAATGGAATGCCAGACCGCTCCCGTGTGTAGCAAAGATTACCTATACGGACTCCTCTGTGCCGTCTGGTGGGTGTCGTGGGTGTAGGTGGTTGATGGTGGGTGGGTGTAGATAAGATACACCCTCTCACCCGTCATGGGGGGGAGTGGAGACACTCATTTCTCATGGGGGATTTAATCAACTTTGCTTCCTGTGTTGTATAGTTTTCTGTGTATCGAAACACCTGGGTGTATTGGTTGGTGGTAATATATATGTGTGTGTGTGTGTGTGTGTGTGTGTGTGTGTGTGTGTGTGTGTGTGTAGGTGTAGGTGTTACAACTCTGTGACAATGGACAGTGTGACTGCACCAGTTACTGAATACACATGCATTGATTCATGTCTACACACGGACTTACGTATGTAGATTTGAAAACAAAGTTTGTTTACAAATATCAGCTGGGCTTTATTGAATGAAAGAGTGAAATCAATGAAAGAAAAAGTATATCTTTATTATTTCTATCTGCAGAATCCAACTATTAGCTCTTGATAATAACCAATTTCTAACCATTCTAAAGGTAATAGCCTTTCTAACCAATTTATTTTTCAATTATTATGTCTGCTACATATATACTCTTACACATATACATTCAGGAAGCAGCCTATAACATGCTATCCAACACCCAGGTACCTATTTACTGCTAGGTGAACAGGCACATCAGGGTCAAATAAACTCTACCCATTTATTTCCGGGATAGAACCCCGGCGAACCTTAGGACTACGACACCCGAACGCTGTCCACTCAGCCGCGAAACCCCTCTGTGTGAGTGAATAAGTGTAAACAACTGAGCCAACATGAGTCTCTCCCATGGGTGTTTAGTGAGTCAAGTAGCCCACAAGGTCACTCACAGCCTCATTGCTGCTCATTCTCATGTGACACGTGATGCTTGTGCATGATTCACAGTACACAGCACATGTGGTGCACAACACATATGGTGCACAGCACATGTGGTGCACAACACATATGGTGCACAGCACATGTGGTGCACAACACATATGGTGCACAACACATGTGGTGTACAACACATATGGTGTACAACACATGTGGTGTATAACACATGGTGCACAACACATGTGGTGCACAGCACATATGGTGCACACAACACATTTGGTGCACGACACATATGGTACACAACACATATTGTGCACAACACATGTGGTGCAGAGCACATATGGTGCACACAACACACGTGGTGCACGACACATATGGTACACAACACATATGGTGCACAACACATATGGTACACGACACATGTGGTGCACAACACATATGGTTCACAACACATATGGTGCACAACACATGTGGTGTTTCCCCACAAAAATCCTGACGTAGATAGACTGTAGGAAAGTTCAAGCACCATATGTGTCCTGTAGTTTATCTGTCAACCTGACCTGTGACGCAGCCCAACACCTGCCCTGTGACGCAGCCCAACACCTGCCCTGTGACGCAGCCCAACACCTGGCCCATGAGCCACGAAACCTGTACATCTGTCAGCGTGTATGACCGGTTTCTTTACACTTAATAAACACCTCATGATCTCAGAACCACCTAGAGGTTGTTTACAACAATAATAACCTTGAGTTGTGGAGTAAACTACTAAACAGCTTAGTTTACCTGCCAAGTACCACTTAACAAGCCAACACGTGTTAACAAGATTGCAACGATATCCTGTTGAAAATATTGCTATCTCTAAGCAGCTATATCCATCTGTTGCTTAGTTTGAAATGCTTTAAAAAAATGATTTAATATTTTTCAATGGTTTAAAAACTGTTTAACACAGTTTTTAAAGTTCGTGGTTGTTTAAATTTGTACATAGTTTAAAAATAAAATTTGCGTCTGTTGAAGAATTATCTTATTTAGTTAATTTAAATATGTTTGTTCATTGTACATATATAATTAGTCTTGACTACATAATTCAGTCTGCATTTTTTTCATTTATACATGAGTATAGTGTTGATGATTGTGCTCACTATTATGCATTATATATATTGGTACAGCACAATGACATTATACTTAATACTTGATATACTGGAAGGTGCAGGTTGGAAACCTGACGACAGCAGGTGTTCAAGGGAACAAGAAATATTCACGTGAACGAACAGGTGAACACTGAACAAGGAGTAAGAGTGTGAGGGAACATTTCTCATGACTGACAGACTGGTAAGAGAATGAGGGGACATTTCTCATGGCTGACAGACTGGTAAGAGAATGAGGGAACATTTCTCATAGCTGACGAAAATGTTCAGGGAAGAATGTCGATATAAAACTAACTGGAACTTGGGGATTGAACTTGACCTTCAACACTCTGCATCCGGTAAGGAGTAAGGTCCCTTCTAGATGACCTTGAATCCCAGTTTAACACGCACTAAACCAAGCTTCTTAAGAAACCTACCGATTCCTTGACTAACCAATTGGACAGTATAGCGCTGGGTTTGCTTCCTGCGGGTCGGCGTTCGATTCCCGATGGTCCAAGTGGTTGGGCAGGACAGAAAATCACACAAATCATAACTGATGCTTGTCTCTCACTCGGGAAGAATAATTGATGGTTTTATCTTTTAAAAACTGTCACAGCACTTTTTATACTTGATTTACATGTTGTATATCTTGTATTAAGAGGTGTGAGTATTTTGTTATGGTAATTAATGTTGTATCTTTCTATCTGTGTACGAGAGAGTGTTTGTTTGTCAAGGGCTTGTCCTATTGGCCCTATTAAAAGTGGTTAATACCAAGAGTGACCTCTCCCCCCCCCCTATAATCAGTGAAAAGTGGTTGACCAATCCCCCTAGGTTTCTATAAAACAGGTGACGGATCTCCCAATCCTGAGCACTCCAGGTGCAAACTCTGTGAGCAGGAACTGGGGCATGATCTCCCACACTACATCACTGAATGCCCAGTTATTAGACCATTCAGACCCGTTGGCATGAGGTACCTGAAGCTTTGTAATTACTTTATTCACTCTCGTGTTCTTGATGATATCCTCATAATGCACCCAGAGTCTGCCAGTGCAGACTACTGATCACATGCCTCTGTATGACTAACCATCCTGTGTGATGGGGACTTTTAGCATCACGTAGCTAGCTTTTTGACACACACTGTACTCCCCTTCATATAGTCTAGGGCAGCTGCACAAATGCACATGTATCTAAATGTGTTAATACACACACACAAAAAACAGAGAGATAGAGAGGAGAGAAGGAATGAGAAGGGGAAAGAGGAGAGGGATGAGAGGGAGGTAGGAGAGATAGATGGAGAAGGGGGCTTCCTTTTCACTAATTTGCATACTTTTGGTATAAAAAGTCGTAATTTAAAACTCCAAATATGTACAATCACTATGAATTCCGCTCAAAAATAACCAACAAGTCATGTTTCCAATATTCATTGTATTTTTCAAACTGCAGGTTCATTTGGCTAAAATTTAAGATATCTCAATTTTCAAATATGGTCCATTATCTAAATAAAATAAATGAATTTGAAAATTCAATACGTGAGCCACCACACTCAATTACACTCAAAAACAGGACTCAAGCATCAGTACACACAGTGATCACACTAACGTGATGCATCAAATGAACAACTCCACAAGGGCCGTGACGAGGATTCGAACCTGCGTCCGGGAGCATCCCAGACACTGCCTTAATCAACTGAGCTACGACAGGGTAAATTACCCTGTCGTAGCTCAGTCGATTAAGGCAGTGTCTGGGATGCTCCCGGACGCAGGTTCAAATCCTCGTCACGGCCCTTGTGAATTTGTTCAAGCAACAGTGTTTAAATACCCATCGCAGTTTATAAGACTGCATGTCAGTTTGGGGATATTGACAAATCTCCCTTTTCACTTCTCCAGTGAATGATATCACTTAACTGTATCATATCATAAGATGAGACTCTTTTGAAGAAGACTGCTGAGCCGCCTATGAACGGACCATTCTCAAGTCACAATCGACTTGAGAATGGTCCAGGACGGACCGAAACGTCGTCGTCCCTTCACCTTCTAGTGTGTGGTCTGGTCAACATTAGCCACGTTATTGTGACTCATCGCCTGCACTTAGGACCAGAATTGATATAAAGCTGTAATTCAACCGAGTTCTATGACATGTATATCTTCAGTATATGTATAATACATGAATATCAAAAAGCTGAATGATAATTAACAATAAAATTACTGAATAATAGGAAATGAATCAAATTACAGAGCAGATACAAAATAGAGTCAACGGCAGATACAAAACAGCCAACAGAAGACCCAAAACACCCAACAGAAGACCCAAAACACCCATCAGAAGACCCAAAACACCCAACAGAAGACCCAAAACACCCATCAGAAGACCCAAAACACCCAACAGAAGACCCAAAACACCCAACAGAAGACCCAAAACACCCAACAGAAGACCCAAAAACACCCAACAGAAGACCCAAAACACCCAACAGAAGACCCAAAACACCCAACAGTAGACCCAAAAACAGCCAACGGCAGATACAACAACAGAATACAACGCAGATACATTCAAAGCAAGAAACAACGCCCCAAGAAACAGGTTATTTTGATCTTGCCTGTTTACATAATTCAGCTCAAGCTCTGAGTGACGTAGGGGCCAAGATCCACGACGTACAATGGATTTATTTATATTTTTGCTGCAATATTGAATGAAAGATTGCAAATATGTTGCTCATGACTGTAGCTTGATTACCAGTATGTTGTTTACTATGGTGTCAGAGGTGTTGATTGGTCTCAGGTGTTGATGAGTCGATAATATATGCATAGATTGTGAATTTAATGGGAGTACTGTTGGACTATGTGGTTAAATAGGAGACGGGTGAGAAGAGAGCTGGTCTGGACACCTAGGCACCCCAGCACCTAGGCATCCCAGCATCTAGGCACTCCAGCACCTAGGCACCCCAGCACCTAGGCATCCCAACACCAAGGCACCCCAGCACCTAGGCACCCCAGCACCAAGGCACCCCAGCACCTAGGCATCCCAGCACCTAGGCATCCCAGCACCTAGGCACCCCAGCACCTAGGCACCCCAGTACCAAGGCACCCCAGCACCTAGGCACCCCAGTACCTAGGCATCCCAGCACCTAGGCACCCCAGCACCTAGGCATCCCAGCACCTAGGCATCCCAGCACCTAGGCACCCCAGCACCTAGGCACCCCAGCACCTAGGCACCCCAGCACCAAGGCACCCCAGCACCTAGGCATCCCAGCACCTAGGCACCCCAGCACCTAGGCACCCCAGCACCAAGGCACCCCAGCACCTAGGCACCCCAGCACCTAGGCACCCCAGCACCTAGGCACCCCAGCACCAAGGCACCCCAGCACCAAGGCACCCCAGCACCTAGGCACCCCAGCACCTAGGCATCCCAGCACCTAGGCATCCCTAGCACCTAGGCATCCCAGCACCTAGGCATCCCTAGCACCTAGGAGGCTTCACGTACATCAAAACACCACTGGGCTCCAGCATAGGTGTCACCTGTCTAATTAACTCTCAATTTAGGTGTGAACTGATGATACCTTTCTTTTATATTCTCGCCCACACACACACTACTGTGTTTTGTAATTGTAACTGTGTAGGGAGGGTGGGGGTGTGGGGGTACAGGTGGGGGGGTGTTGGGGGTACAGGTGTGGGTGTGGGGTACAGGTGGGGGTGTGTGGGGAGTACAGGAGGGGGTGTGGGGGTACAGGTGGGGGTACGGGAGTACAGGTGGGGGTGTTGGGATACAGGTGTGGGTGTGGGGGTACAGGAGTGGGTGTAGGGTACAGGTGGGGGTGTGTGGGGAGTACAGGAGGGGGTGTGGTGGTACAGGTGGGGGTGTGGGGGTACAGGTGGGGGTGTGGGGGTACAGGAGGGGGTGTGGGGGTACAGGTGGGGGGGGTACAGTGCTGTGGTGACCATCATACAGTCATTCCTCCCATGATAAACGATACATGGGAGAAATTACAGCCCTAGGGCCAGATTCATGAAAGCACTTACGCAAGTACTTACGAACGTGTACATCTTTTCTCAATCTTTGACGGCTTTGGTTACATTTATTAAACAGTTTACAAGCATGACAACTTGTCAATCAACTGTTGTTATTGTTATAAACAGTCTCCTGGTGCTTCGGAACTCATTAACTGTTTAATAATTGTAAACAAAGCCGCCAAAGATTGAGAAAAGATATACAGGTTCGTAAGTGCTTTCCTGAATCTGGCTCTAAATTATTAGGTACATATCCACATATCCATCAAAGAGGACCTAATATTATAGTGAACAAATCCACAAGGGACTTGATTAGGGTTCGAACCTATGTGCTGAATGTTCCCAGACGAGCCTTAGTCAACTGCACCACGACATAGTCAAAAGAATTAGAACCTGCAGTGCTACGACATCTACGAGGATCCTGAGGCTTCCACTGAAGTCATCATAAAATCTAGGATAAACCCCCCCCCCCCAACCCAAGCCGGAAACCACGAGACAAAATATATACATTTCAGACTTCTGAATTTCATGGGGAGAGGAGTCAAGATACATATCAGCGGTAAACACAACTTCAGAGGTCAGAGAGAGGTCAACACAGCCGCTATCTTGGTCTGTGATGATCTTGCAACGTTTACAGATGAAAAAAAATCTTTATTTTTTTTTTTTTACAAAACAAAAAAGTATCATTGGACCTGATGATATATTTAAGGTTCTCGACAAAGTCTGGCTCGCAGGTCTAAAATTTCAAGCAATCTAACACAAGATATCACAAACACAAGATATCATAAACACAAGATATCATAAACGCAAGATATCACAAACACAAGATATCATAAACACAAGATATCATAAACGCAAGATATCACAAACACAAGATATCATAAACACAAGATATCATAAACACAAGATATCATAAACACAAGATATCATAAACACAAGATATCACAAACACAAGATATTACAGACAGAACTCCCTCAAAGATTCACTGCCACGCTATGCAGCCTCCTAACCAACATAGCTCCTTGGAACAGACTTGGCACTGCTACATGATAGAGGAGATGGCACTGCAATGAGGAGTGCCAATAGGAAGTTGTCTATCACCCACACGCTTATCAATAGATAAGAGTCCCAGCTTCCTTCCCCACTCCCACAGCTGGTGGTCCAAGATGAGACGCCCCACTCCCACAGCTGGTGGTCCAAGATGAGACGCCCCACTTCCACAGCTGGTGGTCCAAGATGAGACGCCCCACTTCCACAGCTGGTGGTCCAAGATGAGACGCCCCACTCCCACAGCTGGTGGCCCAAGATGAGACGCCCCACTTCCACAGCTGGTGGTCCAAGATGAGACGCCCCACTTCCACAGCTGGTGGTCCAAGATGAGACGCCCCACTCCCACAGCTGGTGGTCCAAGATGAGACGCCCCACTTCCACAGCTGGTGGTCCAAGATGAGACGCCCCACTCCCACAGCTGGTGGTCCAAGATGAGACGCCCCACTCCCACAGCTGGTGGTCCAAGATGAGACGCCCCACTCCCACAGCTGGTGGTCCAAGATGAGACGCCCCACTCCCACAGCTGGTGGCCCAAGATGAGACGCCCCATTCCCACAGCTGGTGCCCCAAGATGAGACGCCCCACTCCCACAGCTGGTGGTCCAAGATGAGACGCCCCACTCCCACAGCTGGTGGTCCAAGATGAGACGCCCCACTCCCACAGCTGGTGGTCCAAGATGAGACGCCCCACTCCCACAGCTGGTGGTCCAAGATGAGACGCCCCACTCCCACAGCTGGTGGCCCAAGATGAGACGCCCCACTCCCACAGCTGGTGGCCCAAGATGAGACGCCCCACTCCCACAGCTGGTGGTCCAAGATGAGACGCCCCACTCCCACAGCTGGTGGCCCAAGATGAGACGCCCCACTCCCACAGCTGGTGGCCCAAGATGAGACGCCAAGATGGTGATGGCCCATTTCCAAACATACAAGAACACTTCCAAACATGAAAGAACGCCTCCAAACATGCAAATATCTATCAAAGAAAGATAGATATTTCTAAGCAGACCCGACTGGCGCCAGAAATAGAGTGACCTTTGACCTCTCAGGTTAGGATCTGGGAGTCCTTTGACCCTGTTGAAGAGTGTAGGTTACAGAGAGGATGGACTTCGTCAAGACTTCCCTTCGTCAGTGTTGTAAGACTTTTCTCGCAAGACTTGTACCTCAGAACTACAGCAATAACCCCATTTGTAATTGTTTTCCAAATGTATTTGCTAATGTTTTTTGGTCTGGTTTTTGTATTTGTCTTATGGGGGATTTTTGGACAATTGGACAAATCATCAATTGGTATTGATGATTTCCAACTTGTATACTGGTTAATACTTCCTTGTAGGTCTTTGAGGATAAGTTTTCAGAGGTGGTCAGGGCTGTTAACTTAGTTAATGAGGTTGTTAGTGTGTGTGTGTGTGTGTGTGTGTGTGTGTGTGAAACAAGGAGCGGGTGGGTGGGGTGTAGTTAGGTTGTTAAAGACGGCCCAGAAAACCACTCAGTATTGCGGTTATGGGCGTCATCCTCGATCAAAATGGGCGGAGCCAAGACAACTAAAAAAGGGGGCGTGGCAAGCCAGAGCAGAGAAAGTGGGCGGAGAGTTGGGCGGAGCTTCAGAGGCCACAGAGGGCGGGGCATGAAGCAGGTCGGCCGAGTGTGCGCGGGCGACAGAAGCAGTCGGCCGCGTGCTTCAATAGTGATCAGTCACCACCATCACCACCACTACCACCACCACCGCTGCTGCTGCTGCTACCAGCCCCCCCTCTACCACAACCACCATCACCTCTACCATGGCTCTCGCGCTGCTGGTTCTCTGCTTGACACTCTTCACTCAAGGTACAGTGCACAACCCGCAGTCTCGCCCTCTACTATATACAACTATCGCTAAACTATCCAAACTGTCGTACGCTAACGATCCTAAACTATCGTATGCTAACGATCCTAAACTATCATATGCTAACGACCCTAAAGTATCGTACGCTAAACTCACCAAACTATTGTACGCTAACGATCCTAAAGTATCGTACGCTAAACTCACCAAACTATTGTACGCTAACGATCCTAAAGTATCGTACGCTAAACTCACCAAACTATTGTACGCTAACGATCCTAAACTATCGTACGCTAAACTCACCAAACTATTGTACGCTAACGATCCTAAAGTATCGTACGCTAAACTCACCAAACTATTGTACGCTAACGATCCTAAACTATCGTACGCTAAACTCACCAAACTATTGTACGCTAACGATCCTAAACTATCGTACGCTAAACTCACCAAACTATTGTACGCTAACGATCCTAAAGTATCGTACGCTAAACTCACCAAACTATTGTACGCTAACGATCCTAAAGTATCGTACGCTAAACTCACCAAACTATTGTACGCTAACGATCCTAAACTATCGTACGCTAAACTCCTCAAACTATCGTACGCTAAACTAGCCAAACTATCACACGCTAACAACCCCAAACTATCACACGCTAACAACCCTAAACTATCACACGCTAACAACCCCAAACTATCACACGCTAACAACCTCAAACTATCACACGCTAACAACCTCAAACTATCACACGCTAACAACCCCAAACTATCACACGCTAACAATCCCAAACTATCACACGCTAACAACCTCAAACTATCACACGCTAACAACCTCAAACTATCACACGCTAACAATCCCAAACTATCACACGCTAACCTCAAACTATCACACGCTAACAACCCCAAACTATCACACGCTAACAACCCCAAACTATCACACGCTAACAACCCTAAACTATCACACGCTAACAACCCCAAACTATCACACGCTAACAACCCCAAACTATCACACGCTAACAACCCCAAACTATTACACGCTAACAACCTCAAACTATTACACGCTAACAACCCCAAACTATCACACGCTAACAACCCCAAACTATCACACGCTAACAACCCCAAACTATTACACGCTAACAACCTCAAACTATCACACGCTAACAACCCCAAACTATCACACGCTAACAACCTCAAACTATCACACGCTAACAACCCCAAACTATCACACGCTAACAATCCCAAACTATCACACGCTAACAACCCCAAACTATCACACGCTAACAACCCCAAACTATCACACGCTAACAACCTCAAACTATCACACGCTAACCTCAAACTATCACACGCTAACAACCCCAAACTATCACACGCTAACAACCTCAAACTATCACACGCTAACAACCTCAAACTATCACACGCTAACAATCCCAAACTATCACACGCTAACCTCAAACTATCACACGCTAACAACCCCAAACTATCACACGCTAACAACCCCAAACTATCACACGCTAACAACCTCAAACTATCACACGCTAACAACCCCAAACTATCACACGCTAACAACCCCAAACTATCACACGCTCACAACCCCAAACTATCACACGCTAACCTCAAACTATCACACGCTAACAACCCCAAACTATCACACGCTAACCTCAAACTATCACACGCTAACAACCCCAAACTATCACACGCTAACAACCTCAAACTATCACACGCTAACAACCCCAAACTATCACACGCTAACAACCCCAAACTATCACACGCTAACAACCCCAAACTATCACACGCTAACAACCCCAAACTATCACACGCTAACAACCCCAAACTATCATACAACGTTGCCCAACAAATATACACAATTGGGCCTATTATGATCATACCAAAATTAGTAACAACCTATTGCCTTTCTTAAATATTGGAATATGATTACAGAATTCTCCTAAATTAATGAACAGAAATATTGCTCCAAAAATAATAGAGAGGTACCTATTATGTAAAAAAATATTGTTCTATAGTTTATTATATTCCACAAAATAATGGGAAGGAATAAAAAAATATTTGGCATTTCTTCTTATGATAATATCAATCGACCCAAATTATCTCACGAAGATAATTACGAATTATATGAATTATTTATTGTTTACAAATATGCAGCTAAGATGTCACAGGGGTGACTGAGAGACGTCAAGGTCATGGTCAGCACTCTGGTCTTCCGGTGATGTCTCTTGTGTTTACTGATGATTTAGAGCTTTGATTTAGATGGATAGAGGGTTGATTTTGATCTGAAATTGATGGGGGGGGGGAGGGGGGTGTTATTTTGAAGGATATCCTGTGTTATTTCCTCTGGTGACTGTGTGATATCCAGGTGTGTGTGTGTACTTACCTAGTTGAGCTCTGGCTCTTTGGTCCCGCCTCTCATCTGTCAGTCAACTGGTGTACAGGTTCCTGAGCCTATTGGGCTCTATCATATCTACATTTGAAGCTATGTATGGAGTCAGCCTCCATTATATCACTGCCTAATTCCACCTGTTAACTACTCTGACACTGAACTATGAACTACTTCTTGGTGTGGGTGTGAGAGAGAGAGAGAGAGAGAGAGAGAGAGAGAGAGAGAGAGAGAGAGAGAGAGAGAGAGAGAGAGAGAGAGAGAGAGAGAGAGAGAGAGAGAGAGAGAGAGAGAGAACTAGGCTACCCTCCCTCCATCACTAATCATGACTACTCTGACGGTGGACTTCCCTAGGCTCTGGTATTCCTGTATATCTCCACATCCTTTCATACTCTCACTTTCTTTCTCTCTCTTGCTTCCCACTTTTACTTTCACTTCTTTGTACGTGTTCTAAAAACTGTTTTTTCTGATATTTTTGTGGGAAAGGTGGGAGAGGAGATTTTACCCTTTCACGTATTGTCAGATGAGAAGGGGATTGATGAGGCATAAAATATCAACCATTTTTGTATATGGGGCATATTGGCGTCTTATTCCTGTTCCATAATTATATTATGATCTGCGGCGTTTGTAGATAGTTATCCCTTTGCTTTAGTTACAGTTACCTGGTTGATACCTGGTTGTTACCTGGTTGTTACCTGGTTGTTACCTGGTTGATGGGGTTCTGGGAGTTCTTCTACTCCCCCAAGCCCGGCCCGAGGCCAGACTTGACTTGTGAGAGTTTGGTCCACCAGGCTGTTGCTTGGAGCGGCCCGCAGGCCCACATATACCTGGTTGATGGGGTTCTGGGAGTTCTTCTACTCCCCAAGCCCGGCCCGAGGCCAGACTTGACTTGTGCGAGTTTGGTTCACCAGGCTGTTGCTTGGAGCGGCCCGCAGGCCCACATACCCACCACAGCCCGGTTGGTCCGGCACTCCTTGGAGGAATAAATCTAGTTTCCTCTTGAAGATGTCCACGGTTGTTCCGGCAATATTTCTTATGCTTGCTGGGAGGACGTTGAACAACCGCGGACCTCTGATGTTTATACAGTGTTCTCTAATTGTGTCTAACCAGTCTAACCGGGACCAGTCAAGACTTGAGATGAGTCGTTTTTATCTCTCTCTGTCTGTCTGTCTGTCTCTCTCTCTCTCTCTCTCTCTCTCTCTCTCTCTCTCTCTCTCTCTCTCTCTCTCTCTCTCTCTCTCTCTCTCTCTCTCTCTCTCTCTCTCTGTCTCTCTCTCTGTCTCTCTCTCTGTCTCTCTCTGTCTCTCTCTGTCTCTCTCTCTCTCTCTCTGTCACTCTGTCTCTCTCTCTCTCTCTCTCTCTGTCACTCTCTCTCTGTCACTCTGTCTCTCTCTCTCTCTCTCTCTCTCTCTCTCTCTCTCTCTCTCTCTCTCTCTCTCTCTCTCTCTCTCTCTCTCTCTCTCTCTCTCTCTCTCTCTGTCTCTCTCTCTCTCTCTCTCTCTCTCTCTCTCTCTCTGTCTCTCTCTCTCTCTCTCTCTCTCTCTCTCTCTCTCTCTCTCTCTCTCTCTCTCTCTCTCTCTCTCTCTCTCTCTCTCTCTCTCTCTCTCTCTCTCTCTCTCATCAGGTTCATCATTAGGTGTGTGTGTGTGTGAGTGTCCGAGATAGCAAACACTTAATGGAGTGTTTACACATATATTACACACGTGTAAGTGGCTGTGACTGCGTCAGTGTGTGTGTACACACGTTAACTAGCCCTTCTGAGGCGGGTGTGTGTACTCTTCTAATTGTGCTTCCTGGGGCTGAGCTCCAGCTCTAGGGTCCTGGCACTCGCCCTTCTGTCAACTGGCTCCCAATCCTAGTAGGTGGTGTATTTATATTAGAATTTTCTAGCCGAATTCCACGTATTTTCTAATGTCTTAATTTTCCTATGTTCTCTGAGGTATTTTGTATGTAGCAATCATGTCACAATGCTTCAGTTCTTCGGTGACACGAGATTTGATCTCTTTCAGTCTTTCCTCGTAACTCATGCCTCTCAGCTCTGGGAACAATTGATGTCATTCTTGTGGACTTTCTCAGGGTTTGGGTTATGTTTACTAACCAGAAATGGGTCCCACGCTGGCGCCGCATAATGTAGAACTGGTCTGACGTATGTTTTATACAAAGTCCTGAGCGACTCTGTCCGGTTTTCTGAATGCAGTTCTTATGTTGGCCAACCTCTCTTGTACAGCTTATCATGTCCGGTTGATTTGGGCTTCCGAAGGCAGGTGTGTATGTGTGTGTGTGTGTGTGTGTGTGTGTGTGTGTGTGTGTGTGTGTGTGTGTGTGTGTGTGTGTGCGTGTGTGTGTGTGTGTACTCATTTGTGCTTGCGGGGGGTTGAGCTCTGCCTCTTTGGTCACGCCTCTCAACTGTCAATCAACTGGCATACAGGTTCCTGTGCCTATAGGGCTCTATATTCTGAGCCTATTGGGCTCTATACCCATATATATACCCATATATCTTTGTATGTGTGTGTGTGTGTGTGTACTTACCTAGGTGTGCTCACCTAGTTGTGCTTGACGAGTCAAACGTCACCTCATAACAATACTCTCGAAGCCCAATTGTTTTGATACAGTAACTACTTTCATGCCTTTTCCTGTATTTAGGGCAATATTTGGGGCTCACTTGTGCGGGGCTCACTTGTGTGGGGCTCACTTGTGCGGGGCTCACTTGAACACCTTCATGCAATGCATTTGCGTGAGTGTTCAAGTCAGTGTCTTAAAGGTTATTTGGGGGCTTAATTCAGGTCAGGTGCAAGTGGAGTGACACGTGAGTGAAAGTGAGTGTGTACTCACCTAGTGCATGCTGGGGTTGAGCTCTGGCTCTTTGGTCTCGCCTCTCAACTGTCAATCAACTGATATACAGGTTCCTGAGCCTACTGGGCTGTATCATATCTATACTTGAAGCTGTGTATGGAGTCAGCCTCCACCACATTACTGCCTAATGCATTCCATTTACTAACTACTCTGACAATAAATAAGTTTTTTATAATGTCTCTGTGGGTCATTTGGGCACTGTAGCTCACCTAAATGTGCTTGAAAGGTCGAGCGTTAACTCTTGGCCCGTATTTTACCGGTTAATGGTTGTTAAGGGTGAATTAATGACCCTTTACCCTCGTTACAGTGTGGTCCTACTTCCTCTCCCTCTAGTCAACTCCATTTGATTACTTTTCATACCGTAAACAAGTCCTTCTAACATCATTAACAACCATATCCTCTTCCCGTACTTCAACAAGCCGCCGGCTTCCTGTCCTCGTCGAGGCCATTAGGGTTAGTACTCCTCAGGTAAAAACAATATTTATTACACTAAACATCTCTTTATCAACGTGATTTTCACTGGGAATCTTACACGTCGTTGTCATGTCTCCGCGAATCCGTCTCTCTCAAGTGTGGTGTGGCTTAGAAGCCTCAGCCTTTCCTTATAGTTTAATCCTCGCAGTTCAGGTTCCAGTCTCGTTGAACGTCTCTGGAATTTTACGTATAGTTTGACTTAAAAAAATTTACATAATTTTTTTTTACGTACTTAATTTTTTATTTCATTTTTTATTTAATTTTTTACGTAATTTAAAAAAAAATTACGTAAAATTTACACTACCGCTCAGGGGATGGGTATGGGGTCCACTACCGCTCAGGGAATGGGTATGGGGTCCACTACCGCTCAGGGGATGGGTATGGGGTCCACTACCGCTCAGGGGATGGGTATGGGGTCCACTACCACCCAGGAGGATGGGTATGGGGTCCACTACCACCCACAGGATGGGTATGGGGTCCACTACCACCCCATAGTGCCCTCTGACGTCCAATATGCCCGGTTAATCTGTCTCTCATATTGGAAAACATCTCCTTGATGTCTCACACACTCATTCTCACACTCCTCATTCATGGCAATTATGCATCTCCTGAGTCGTGTGAGTGTGCAATGACTGAGCTGCCGTGCTCCTTGCAGCTGCTCAATGCCCCCTGTGCACTGTGCATCTAGTGCAATGACGTTGAAACGGCCAAATAGAGAGACACTGGAAATGAGTCGAATGCAGTACTTATAATGTCCGCTCGTTCGCTGCGCGCTGCGCCTTTGTCTGACGGCGGATATCCTTACCGCTGCCTGTCGTGTATGTCTTTGTTTGTCGTGTGTTTGTCGTGTGTTTGTCGTGGTGGCCGGGCTCCCTCCCTGGCGTACTCGGGCAGCAGTACTCTGCGAGGCTAGGTCAATGGGTAGTTAGGACGGGTCAGGTTTTGTTTAAAGACTAGAGTAGGCCAGGATTGGTTAGGGCAGGTCAGTAGTGTGTTTGTTTTAAGACAGGTTAGACCAGACTTTGGTAGGTTAGGTCAGACTTAGGTTAGGTCAGACTTAGGTTAGGTCAGACTTAGGTTAGGTCAGACGTAGGTTAGGTCAGACGTAGGTTAGGTCAGACTTAGGTTAGGTCAGACGTAGGTTAGGTCAGACGTAGGTTAGGTCAGACTTAGGTTAGGTCAGACGTAGGTTAGGTCAGACTTAGGTTAGGTCAGACGTAGGTTAGGTCAGACTTAGGTTAGGTCAGACTTAGGTTACGTCAGACTTAGGTTACGTCAGACTTAGGTTACGTCAGACTTAGGTTACGTCAGACTTAGGTTAGGTCAGACTTAGGTTAGGTCAGACTTAGGTTAGGTCAGACTTAGGTTAGGTCAGACGTAGGTTAGGTCAGACTTAGGTTAGGTTAGACGTAGGTTACGTCAGACTTAGGTTAGGTCAGACTTAGGTTAGGTCAGACGTAGGTTAGGTCAGACGTAGGTTAGGTCAGACTTAGGTTAGGTCAGACTTAGGTTAGGTCAGACTTAGGTTAGGTCAGATAGTAGTGTGTTCGGATTCAGCATTCGGAACGATACTTCGTGTTTCGGTAAGGGCTTATACAAACACGTTCGGTTCAAGAGCTATTAGCTCTTGGACCCCGCCTTTCAAACCAATTTTTCTTCAATTATGTCTACTACATATATATTTCTGCAACACACATATATACATACACATTCCCAGGAAGTGCTGGTAGGGAAGCAGGCCGTAGCAGCTGTCTAACTCCCAGGTACCTATTTACTGGTAGGTGAACAGGTACATCAGGGTAAAAGAAACTCTGCCTATTTTGTTTCTGCCTCTGCTGGGGATCGAACCCGGGCCCTTAGGACTACGACCCCAGAGGGCTATCTACTCTGTACCGAGACGTGTGTGTGTGTACTCACCTATTTGTGCTTGTGGGGGTTGAGCTCTGGCTCTTTGGTGTGTGTGTGTGTGTGTGTGTGTGTGTGTGTGTGTGTGTGTGTGTGTGTGTGTGTGTGTGTACACACGCGCGTGAGTGTGTAGTCATACATATTCCTACAAACATTGATGTACAAAAGTAGTTTCCTCTAAACCATTAGAAAGCATCGACCCATTACCCCCCCCCCTGATCAAGAGACAGTACAGCGTGTAAGTAAACAGTTTACAGTAGAACTAGAGAGAGCAGGGAGCGCCGCTCCCATTGGCACTGGACAGTGCCCCTGGGGGGGGGGGAGGGGGAGAGGGGGAGACAGGGCCTCACCACCGGACACAACCCGATCAAACGAGTGTCTAAGACAGACACGTGGAGTTGTTATAGCTCATGCATAGCTGAGGTCCTGACCCAGTGAGCAGGAGCCGGTCGGCCGAGCGGACAGCACGCTGGACTTGTGATCCTGTGGTCCTGGGGTCGATCCCGGGCGCCGACGAGAAACAATGGGCAGAGTGTCTTTCACCCTATGCCCCCTGTTATCTAGCAGTAAAATAGGTACCTGGGTGTTAGTCAGCTGTCACGGGCTGCTTCCTGGGGGTGGAGGCCTGGTTGAGGACCGGGCCGCGGGGACACTAAAGCCCCGAAATCATCTCAAGATAACCTCAAGATAACCTCAAGAGAAGGAGGAGTGAGAAGGCGCTTACCTGGAAACACAAACCGAAACTGTATATTTTCCGCTTGTTACAACTTGTAATAAAGTTGTTACATCTTGGCTTAACGTGTCTATGACGTATTGGAACGTTGTTACAACTTGCTATATCGGTTGTTATAACTGGTTAGGAGGTGTTAAAACTTGTTCGAACGTTGTACCAACGTCGTAGTTTGGGTGTGTTTGGCGTGAATTATAGCTATCAATGTCTATGGTGGAGTGAGGTTTATATAGCTCAATGTGTTCCCCTATCATTTAGGTAGGTGTTCCCCTATTATATTTAGGCACTAGGGGGCACTAGGTACCCCTAGTGCCCTGTTTTACCTGTCGCGTTTAACTACCGCAATGTTTGAATTGTTGCCAAGAGAGAGAGAGAGAGAGAGAGAGAGAGAGAGAGAGAGAGAGAGAGAGAGTGAGAGTGTGAGAGAGAGAGAGAGAGACATATATATATACATAAATACATACATATATGTGTACACGAAGGCCCAGCGCCGAACAAATCGATTCAGGGAGTGATCGACCAACCACAGGCCGCTCTACTAATATTTCTCCTTCAACATTTTTTTTCCAAGTTTACGGTGTGAATGTTGCTATGGTGTACCTGGGGGGGGGCGTGGTACCCCTCCTGGGGGCACTGTAGAGTACGGGGCTGGTACTGTGAGTGCAGTAAACTACTGACTGTGTGACCATTTAGACTAAGTAAGCGTGTGCGTGTGTACCTAATGGTCTCTCCTTGTGTGCGTGTGTACCTAATGGTCTCTCCTTGTGTGTGTGTGTACCTAATGGTCTCTCCTTGTGTGCGTGTGTACCTAATGGTCTCTCCTTGTGTGTGTGTGTACCTAATGGTCTCTCCTTGTGTGTGTGTGTACCTAATGGTCTCTCCTTGTGTGCGTGTGTACCTAATGGTCTCTCCTTGTGTGTGTGTGTACCTAATGGTCTCTCCTTGTGTGTGTGTACCTAATGGTCTCTCCTTGTGTGTGTGTGTACCTAATGGTCTCTCCTTGTGTGTGTGTGTACCTAATGGTCTCTCCTTGTGTGCGTGTGTACCTAATGGTCTCTCCTTGTGTGCGTTTTCATTCATATATACATATATATAATGTTTATTAATTTGATTTTGATAACTTTTATGCACCCTATACCCATCCCGTGGGTGATAGTGGACCCCATACCCATCCCGTGGGTGATAGTGGACCCCATACCCATCCTGTGGGTGGTAGTGGACCCCATACCCATCCCGTGGGTGATAGTGGACCCCATACCCATCCCGTGGGTGATAGTGGACCCCATACCCATCCTGTAGGTGGTAGTGGACCCCATACCCATCCTGTGGGTAGTAGTGGACCCCATACCCATCCCGTGGGTGATAGTGGACCCCATACCCATCCCGTGAGTGATAGTGGACCCCCATACCCATCCTGTGGGTGGTAGTGGACCCCATACCAATCCTGTGGGTGGTAGTGGACCCCATACCCATCCCGTGGGTGATAGTGGACCCCATACCCATCCTGTGGGTGGTAGTGGACCCCATACCCATCCTGTGGGTGGTAGTGGACCCCATACCCATCCCATGGACGGTGGTGGACCCCATACCCATCCTGTGGGTGGTAGTGGACCCCATACCCATCCCATGGACGGTGGTGGACCCCATACCCATCCTGTGGGTGGTAGTGGACCCCATACCCATCCCATGGACGGTGGTGGACCCCATACCCATCCTGTGGGTGGTAGTGGACCCCATACCCATCCTGTGGGTGGTAGTGGACCCCATACCCATCCTGTGGGTGGTAGTGGACCCCATACCCATCCTGTGGGTGGTAGTGGACCCCATACCCATCCTGTGGGTGGTAGTGGACCCCATACCCATCCCGTGGGTGATAGTGGACCCCATACCCATTCTGTGGGTGGTAGTGGACCCCATACCCATCCCGTGGGTGGTAGTGGACCCCATACCCATCCTGTGGGTGGTAGTGGACCCCATACCCATCCCGTGGGTGATAGTGGACCCCATACCCATCCTGTGGGTGGTAGTGGACCCCATACCCATCCTGTGGGTGGTAGTGGACCCCATACCCATCCCGTGGGTGATAGTGGACCCCATACCCATCCCGTGGGTGATAGTGGACCCCATACCCATCCTGTGGACGGTGGCGGACCCCAATTTACCCCCAAAGATGGAATATCTAGAGTCAATTTCACTTTGTCTCAGGTTTAATCAATTCTGTGGCAGTTGTCGGTATTTCGCTGCCCTCAGACTGCTCAAAGGCATTCCAAGATGGCCACCAACTACCTCTCAAACAACACATGTCTTTCCTAAATCACCAGTTCTATCATGCAATTGGGATCCACAGGAGACACTCTTTCTCCCTCTTTGATTATTACATGTATCGTACTTCTCAGTTAGGTTACAGTTAGGTCTTGGGGAGTACAGTCAAGGATAACTGAGTCATTTACAACTAACGAGCCAGTTTGGGCAATTTAAACTCTTTTAGGAACAAGGATTATGGTAAACTATTCTGTTTGAAGAGTGGAGGTTCAGTTATATATACGACCTCCACTCTCAGAGTAGCAGCTATCGCTATCTCTCTCTTCTTGTCATGACAAGTGCACTTACTACTGCGCCTGTGGGCTGGTGCAGGGAACTACCAGTGTGGGTAGTTTGGGAGAGGCAGCGCTCTCTGACCAAACCACCAATTAGGTACTCAATTAGGTGAGTACCAGTGTACTTTTATCTCAAGTCGAAGTAGTAGTTTGGGAAAGAGAAATTACTTTGGAAAGTAATCTCCTTAGAGGTAGAGAGGTGTCATTGTTATCTCTCTCTCTTGATAGAGATGATAGACAATAAATTTGACCAGACCACACACTAGAAGGTGAAGGGACGACGACGTTTCGGTCCGTCCTGGACCATTCTCAAGTCCACACACTAGAAGGTGAAGGGACGACGACGTTTCGGTCCGTCCTGGACCATTCTCAAGTCCACACACTAGAAGGTGAAGGGACGACGACGTTTCGGTCCGTCCTGGACCATTCTCAAGTCCACACACTAGAAGGTGAAGGGACGACGACGTTTCGGTCCGTCCTGGACCATTCTCAAGTCCACACACTAGAAGGTGAAGGGACGACGACGTTTCGGTCCGTCCTGGACCATTCTCAAGTCCACACACTAGAAGGTGAAGGGACGACGACGTTTCGGTCCGTCCTGGACCATTCTCAAGTCCACACACTAGAAGGTGAAGGGACGACGACGTTTCGGTCCGTCCTGGACCATTCTCAAGTCGCGAATGGTCCAGGACGGACCGAAACGTCGTCGGCCCTTCACCTTCTAGCGTGTGGTCTGGTCAACATCAGCCAAGTTATTGTGACTCATCGCCTGCATAGACAAGAAACATTCTTAGTACAATGGCAAATTTTTGTAATCCATTTTGAGGGATGTTGACCTTCGATACAGAGAAATCGCAAGGTATTATTACATCCTAATGCACTAAACATCTTGATGCTAATTAACACGTTGATTTCAACGATCGAACTTACACATAAGGATAAGTTCCGTCCTCATGTTTAGTAATTGGGTTGTAAGGGGGCAACTGAGGATAATCCTAATGGCTTCGTTTTATGCATGTTCTCCCTCTCAAACATTCTTTGAAGTGTCTTCACGTCAGTATTTTTGTAATTTTTTAACCTTATGCGTATTTGAAATTATAGATATTAGCCGTTGAAATTATAGATCAGACTTTGAGATTAAGTCTTGTCGTATATAGGTACTTAGATCTTATTGAAGCACTCAGGAGAGTGTGAAAGACTTGGTGTAAGTCTTTACATAAAATACGTAAATACATATGGGGGGGGGGGGGTATTCTTTCATAGATACTGTGTCCCCGGCGTGGAGTCACTTATAGATACTGTGTCCCTAGCGTGGAGTTACTTATAGATACTGTGTCCCTAGCGTGGAGTTACTTATAGATACTGTGTCCCCGGCGTGGAGTCACTTATAGATACTGTGTCCCTAGCGTGGAGTTACATATAGATACTGTGTCCCTAGCGTGGAGTTACTTATAGATACTCTGTCCCCAGCGTGGAGTTACATATAGATACTGTGTCCCCAGCGTGGAGTTACTTATAGATACTCTGTCCCCACCATAGTCACATATAGATACTGTGTCCCCACCATAGTCACATATAGATACTGTGTCCCCACCATAGTCACATATAGATACTGTGTCCCCACCATAGTCACATATAGATACTGTGTCCCCACCATAGTCACATATAGATACTGTGTCCCCACCATAGTCACATATAGATACTGTATCCCCACCATAGTCACATATTTTTTAAGTGATGCTAACAAAGTTCTGATATACAAATATAGCTATACAGACTTCATATATAATGTCACATATCAATTCTCGTATGACTTAACAAGGTTGTTAGCCCACAGATCCTGCAGTGTAGCCAACTCTATTTAATCCTCCAAACGATCCCGTGCCTAAGTTCATGACTTTCTACATATACATATGCACTTGATGCACTTAATCACTGTATGTATGATGTATGACCTACACGACAGCCTCTAGCTGAATGAATAATGAATCACTAGTGGGTAATTGTCGTGTAAAATTTCACAAGACGTGGCCATCATGGTTAAGGTGGTTAAAAGGCAACATCACGAAGATCTAAGTCTTCATTAACTAGCAAGTAATCCCTTGCGAAACCTGTTCATCTCACCTCACTCTTGGCAGGTTTTATTTACATGTATTAAACTTATTACGAGTCCTGGAGCCTTGCGAAGCTCTTTATAATAATAATTTTAGATTATAAGAGTTACGAAACTACTAAACTGTTTAATCAATGTATACGAGGCTGCCATGATTCAGGAAAGATGTAAATGTTTCGTAAGATGAATTCTGCTCCAGATCTTGCCTACCCCCCCCCCTCCCTAAGGTCCTCACAAGGGGCTAGTTATCAAAGTTAATTAGCTATGCAGGCGATGAGTCACAATAACGTGGCTAACGTATGTTGACCAGACTACACACTAGAAGGTGAAGGGACGACGACGTTTCGGTCCGTCCTGGACCATTCTCAAGTCCACACACTAGAAGGTGAAGGGACGACGACGTTTCGGTCCGTCCTGGACCATTCTCAAGTCCACACACTAGAAGGTGAAGGGACGACGACGTTTCGGTCCGTCCAGGACCATTCTCAAGTCCACACACTAGAAGGTGAAGGGACGACGACGTTTCGGTCCGTCCTGGACCATTCTCAAGTCCACACACTAGAAGGTGAAGGGACGACGACGTTTCGGTCCGTCCTGGACCATTCTCAAGTCGATTAATTAGCTAGTTATTGTTTTTAATCCATGTCTCCAGCAGTGTAATTGTTCCGTCTGTCTGTTATTACTTGATTCGTGATTTATTAGGAATAAATAACGGAGACAATAATGAAATGCTTCATGTGCTATTTCCTCATCTCTGTTGGGCCATTGTTAGGTTGTGGAGCCCGTGTGTGTGTGTGTGTGTGTGTGTGTGTGGGTGTGTGTGTGTGTGGGGGTGGGTGTGTGTGGGGGTGGGTGTGTGTGTGGGTGTGGGTGTGTGTGTGTGTGGGTGGGTGTGTGTGTGTGTGTGTGTGTGTGTGTGTGGGTGTGTGTGTGGGTGGGTGTGTGTGTGTGTGGGGGTGGGTGTGTGTGGGGGTGGGTGTGTGTGTGGGTGTGGGTGTGTGTGTGTGTGGGTGGGTGTGTGTGTGTGTGTGTGTGTGTGTGTGTGGGTGTGTGTGTGGGTGGGTGTGTGTGTGTGTGGGGGTGGGTGTGTGTGGGGGTGGGTGTGTGTGGGGGTGGGTGGGTGGGTGTGTGTGTGTGTGTGTGTGTGTGTGTGTGTGTGTGTGTGTGTGTGTGTGTGTGGGTGTGTGTGTGTGTGTGGGTGTGTGTGTGTGTGTGTGTGTGTGTGTGTGTGTGTGTGTGTGTGGGTGTGTGTGTGTGTGTGTGTGTGTGTGTGGGTGTGTGGGTGGGTGGGTGTGTGTGTGTGTGTGTGTGGGTGGGTGTGTGGGTGGGTGGGTGTGTGTGTGTGTGTGTGTGGGTGGGTGGGTGTGTGTGTGTGTGTGTGTGTGTGTGTGTGTGTGTGTGTGTGTGTGTGTGTGTGTGTGGGTGGGTTGGTGGGTGTGTGTGTGTGTGTGTGTACTCACCTAGTTGTGCTTGCGGGGGTTGAGCTCTGGCTCTTTGGTCCCGCCTCTCAACTGGTGTACAGGTTCCTGAGCCTATTGGGCTCAGTGTGAAACTGATGTTAGGTACACGTAATTTGGTGTTGGGATTAAATCGTATCAACTGCTGAAGTGAACTTAAGGAACCTAATTATCAGCCAGCAAGTTGACTATAAGTCTGAACAAGGCTGGGGATGATAGTAAACTTTCAGTACACATAACTAGCGAATGTAAAACTTTTTTAATGTCGGGTTTAAGGCCTATCATCTTCAGTCCATTAAGACCACAGTATATTACTGACCAACCAGCAAGTATACTTAAGTATTAAATATAGCTCAAAATAAAAATAATTATACTCGCTTCTATATCTTATATTAATTGTTACTAAGCTATAAAGTTTATATATATTTCATGACAGAAAATAAACTCTATTGAATATATATTTTATAAGTAATGTAATTTAAAATGTGATAGACTTTTATGTAAAATATAATCCATTTTCTGGTTCTGAGACACATTTCCCACACAATAGGGCTCTAAATATAATCATACTAATTGTTGCATGATGCGATCGTCATAAATTAGACCGACAGTCGGCTATTATTAAAAAATTATGTCTCTACCAAGGTTTTTGTCCCGGACATCCGATAAAGAAAATATGAAATATTGGGTAATAGAAAACGCATTCGCCATCACTGTTGTTTAAGACGTATAAAGTCCGCTCCAGTGTCGTAATTCCAGTCTTAATTTGCCTATATTTTTTCCTTTTCTTTCTTCCTGCGATATCGTAAGGTTGTAGCCAACTGCCCTGACTCATTCGGGTTCATTTCTTGTCTAATAAGGCAGAAATATACTTGTGTATCGGTATTAATTACGAGGGGAAACTTATCAGGAAGTGAAGGAATGTGAGCCGATTCTACAGTGCTTTTGTGGAGTCTGTCTTTGGCAGTGTCATGTGTTGTGGGAGTGTCATGTGTTGTGGGAGTGTCATGTGTTGTGACTGTGTCATGTGTTGTGACTGTGTCATGTGTTGTGACTGTGTCATGTGTTGTGACTGTGTCATGTGTTGTGGGAGTGTCATGTGTTGTGGGAGTGTCATGTGTTGTGACTGTGTCATGTGTTGTGACTGTGTCATGTGTTGTGACTGTGTCATGTGTTGTGACTGTGTCATGTGTTGTGGGAGTGTCATGTGTTGTGGGAGTGTCATGTGTTGTGGGAGTGTCATGTGTTGTGGGAGTGTCATGTGTTGTGGGAGTGTCATGTGTTGTGGGAGTGTCATGTGTTGTGACTGTGTCATGTGTTGTGGGAGTGTCATGTGTTGTGGGAGTGTCATGTGTTGTGGCAGTGTCATGTGTTGTGACTGTGTCATGTGTTGTGGGAGTGTCATGTGTTGTGACTGTGTCATGTGTTGTGACTGTGTCATGTGTTGTGGGAGTGTCATGTGTTGTGACTGTGTCATGTGTTGTGGGAGTGTCATGTGTTGTGGGAGTGTCATGTGTTGTGACTGTGTCATGTGTTGTGGGAGTGTCATGTGTTGTGACTGTGTCATGTGTTGTGACTGTGTCATGTGTTGTGGGAGTGTCATGTGTTGTGACTGTGTCATGTGTTGTGGGAGTGTCATGTGTTGTGACTGTGTCATGTGTTGTGGGAGTGTCATGTGTTGTGACTGTGTCATGTGTTGTGGGAGTGTCATGTGTTGTGACTGTGTCATGTGTTGTGGGAGTGTCATGTGTTGTGACTGTGTCATGTGTTGTGACTGTGTCATGTGTTGTGACTGTGTCATGTGTTGTGACTGTGTCATGTGTTGTGGCAGTGTCATGTGTTGTGACTGTGTCATGTGTTGTGGGAGTGTCATGTGTTGTGGCAGTGTCATGTGTTGTGACTGTGTCATGTGTTGTGGGAGTGTCATGTGTTGTGGGAGTGTCATGTGTTGTGGCAGTGTCATGTGTTGTGACTGTGTCATGTGTTGTGGGAGTGTCATGTGTTGTGGGAGTGTCATGTGTTGTGACTGTGTCATGTGTTGTGACTGTGTCATGTGTTGTGACTGTGTCATGTGTTGTGGGAGTGTCATGTGTTGTGGGAGTGTCATGTGTTGTGGGAGTGTCATGTGTTGTGGCAGTGTCATGTGTTGTGACTGTGTCATGTGTTGTGGGAGTGTCATGTGTTGTGGGAGTGTCATGTGTTGTGACTGTGTCATGTGTTGTGACTGTGTCATGTGTTGTGACTGTGTCATGTGTTGTGGGAGTGTCATGTGTTGTGACTGTGTCATGTGTTGTGACTGTGTCATGTGTTGTGACTGTGTCATGTGTTGTGACTGTGTCATGTGTTGTGACTGTGTCATGTGTTGTGACTGTGTCATGTGTTGTGACTGTGTCATGTGTTGTGACTGTGTCATGTGTTGTGACTGTGTCATGTGTTGTGGGAGTGTCATGTGTTGTGACTGTGTCATGTGTTGTGGGAGTGTCATGTGTTGTGGGAGTGTCATGTGTTGTGA